>NC_051396.1:36735032-36737532 GCF_015228065.2 Penaeus monodon
AAAATTGCGAGATGGTAGCCTCCTTGTTAAAGTGCAATTCAACTCCCATTTTAATTACTTAATTAAACTGACGCAGATTCATGATTAGAAAGTAAAAGTAATTATCCCTGTTGGCCCAAGAGCCTGTAAAGGACTAATCTTTCAATGCGATTTGAAGACAATGGAGGTGCGTGAATTTTTTGAAAATATGAAGGACCAAAGCGTAGTAAACGTGAACTGCATGACCAGCAAAAACAGGGATGTGCAAACAGAAAACGAGTTTTTAAAACTTTTGCTGCAAGTAAAATAACCCTGAAAAGCTCAATATTGGATATGACCTTGTCCAAAAAATCTATGCGCTGTAATTGATGACACTACTGAATATACTGACAACACTCAAGTGTGCTAATTATGAAGGTCCCCTTCAATCTGGCTCTGACGAGTGCAGCAACTTGAAGAAAGAGACTGAAATGTAGCATATATGAGAGGACATGATGTTAATTATCATGAAGCCAAGAGGGAAGCTGAAGGTTTGACCAGCAAACCCAGCTCTCCCGGTGCATACAGTAGCAGTCATGAGCTAGCGGCTAAGACAAAGATATTGCATGATTAAAGGAAACGGTTAAGGAATTAATAAATCAGGTAAAAGAGTTTAATAGAACAGTTTAACAAATTGCTGAATCAATCCAGCAAACACCATAGGGAGGATGATACCAAATCCTAATCTAGATCACACTTTGTCCAGGCGACTTCGTTTGTTTTTGGTCTGTTTCTGGGTGTCTCCTTGGCAGTGAGGTACAGGACATGGAGGCCTTTGTCTCCAAAAATACTCCGGAGGAGAAGCCGGAGGACTGGGCATATCAAAACCCATAAAACGTAATCTTCCCGTTAACAACTCTACAATGGAACTGTCGTAGCCTTAGAACTAAAGTAAATGACCATAGATTATTCACCTTGTCTAATGCTCCCGATATTACAGTCTTCCAAAAACTGTAATAAAAACGCATTTAACTAACCTCGTGTCTGATGAGGTCGTTTCGCTGACTAACTACCGTCTGTGTCAGAAGAATCGAGAAGGGGTGGAGGCGGAGTCGCCATGTACATCCACCAAAGCCCCCCTTTCAGAGAAGTGGCGATTGATTCTCTTTTGGAGTTTGTTGCCAGCAAAGTTAGACTCAATAAGGCGTATCTGACTGCATGTTCAGTTTATTGTCCACCTGATAATAGGGTAATTTATGAGCTTTTTACTCTTCAGGAATTTTAAAATACTCACTGTACGCCGATGCTTGTGCATTATGGCATTCCAGCAGCATAGCAGAATTCTCGAAAAATCGCATCCAGCTATCACTCGGCCTCCAATGGGGATTTTAGATTCTACAAAAAAAGAGTACTGGGGTATTTTTTCACATGGTAAGATGCCGAACATCAGGCTAACTCTAGATGAGTTAGAAAGATATGCAACATTCTCAGACTAAAGACGTAGTATGTACTCGTCTCCCCCATTTACACCGGAAAATGTATTGGGGGATGATTGTGACAAAAGGTCTTATTAGTTTCCTATATATACTATGTGTATGTGTATATATTCCGTGGAAAGGAACTGGGGACCCTACCACGTACTCACTCCAAGAGCATCACAACATGAAAACTACAATTAAGTATCGTGCTGTGACCACGGCGGCTCAGACATGAACCTACCGTTAAAAGAAGAAGATGTGTATATATATATATATAAGTTAACCAAGATAAAGGTAATATATAGAATGTTTGTTGCAATCCTATCACGCCCGCTTGGTTAATTCTGCATAGGTATATTTGTTCGTCTGCAATTTCTTCTCTTAACTTTAACTTCATTCTTTTAGCAATAATTTTCAACAAAATTTTGCTGCTGTGACTTATTAATGCAATTGTCCTGTTATTGTTGCATTGGAGTGCGTCATCTTTTTTAGGTATGGGAGTAAAGACTGATTTTACCCCGTCTTCTGGCCATTTTCTTTCATTCCATATTTTCGTACAAAGTTTGTAGAAGTATTCAACACTTTCGCCAACATTCTTGATTAGTTCTGCTGTTATTTCATCTATTCCCGGGCTCTTGTTATTCTTTAATTCTTTTAAGGCTTTTATAACTTCATCTAGCAGTGGCGGTGGTTCATCTTCGCTGTCATTGAGTCTAATTAATGTTGTTGTTAGATCTTTATTCTTTTTGTATAGGTTGGAACAATATTGATTCCATATATCTTTGGCTTCTTTTCCATGTTTCTTTAGTTGTCTTATTGATAGAACTGTCTTCAATTCTCTGGCAATGTTCATTTAAATATTTTTCCTTATCTCGTCGCAATAACTTTTGAATTTTTGTATTTTGTTTTGATAAATTACTTCTTCAACAGGATTATTGATACCCTTTGATTTTAGGTATCTTGTTTCAATTTCATTTAGTGTTTCTTCAGATATCCAGGGGAATTTGTCTTTTTCTTTTTGGCGATAGTTTCTTAAGCAGCACTCACCAGTTCTTTTCCTTCTT
>NC_051396.1:36742532-36745460 GCF_015228065.2 Penaeus monodon
GTCTTTGTTAGTTCAGCTAATTCTATCTTGTCCCTGTTTGACGATACTTTCATTACCCTACGTTTTTGCATAAGCTCTTTAGTTTCTACCGAGAGCTTGCTGGAGCTTTGCTTGATGTTCTTACCGCCTACTTCAAGTGCTGTTTCCTTTATTATGTCATTGAACTGTTTGTTGGTTTGGTCAATGTTGAAATCTTTATCGCTGAGAAGTGAATATCTGTTTTGGATGTTAAAGTTAAATTCTGTCGCTCTGGTCATCAAGTTAGCTAAATTTGGCTGCGGTTTTCGTATGAGTTTGTTTCTTTTCTTTTTGAGGTGGAACTTACTTTGGCCTCTGACCATTCTATGGTCACTGTCAACATTTACTTTATTAATAACTTCCATGTTTTACTATATCGCGCCTATTTGAAATTAGGAAGTCAATTTCGTTTTTGATGTCAGATGGAGGCCTCCATGTCCACTTCCGCAGATTGGAGCATAGACTTGAACAATCTTTAAGTTGTATCTATTGTTTAGTTTTATTGTTATGGAAGCCACTCTTTCACTTATACTATAGAATTCCACAATATACTTTTCTAAACATTTGTGAACTAGGAAACCTACCATTATTCAATAGAATTCCACGATATTCTGTACTAAAAGTTTGTGAACTAAAAAAACTAACCCTGGGGTTTACCTCTCCATCATTTAGTATCTTTCGTTCTTCGCCTAGTCTTCTAACTTCACAGTCCTACAACATCCATTTACTGAGAGTTCCTCAAGTAATGCTAGTAAATCGGATTCAGTTATCATTGTCCTTATACTGTATGTGCAAAGATTCATCATCGTGGGGTGGCCTGTTGTTAACCAAGGATTCTTAGCACCCTCTGCTCCGGAGCGATCCTGATCGCCGCCGTAACCAGGAGCTCCTTCGCCTCCGGGGAATGAGGTCCGTTGCTCTTTTTGTGCAGTCATGGTTTTTGACTGAGAGATAGTCAGCCGAGTTATGCCCCGCCCTCCAGCAGGGTTGGCCCTGTCTAGTGTGGACTTATGAACAGTATCGCACGGGCATGCTCACTACACCAGAGTTTACTCTCGTGAGGATGGGCTTGAGTATCAGACATAATTGTTTACCCGCAAGTGCCGTAAGTACTACGCATATATTCATTTTCGTGCACATGCAAGCATACAATTTTACATATACTCGTATGCGTATGTACTCCTACGTTATACACAACTACACATATACACATGCATACACATATAGACATATGCGCACATCATATGTGCATACATATGCTTATACGCACCTGCATATATGCAAACACACGCATGCATACATATATTGTACATGTACTTATGACTATACATAACACACACATATTATGCCATACATACATATGCACACTTGTATGCGCACATACGTTTATGAGTACACACACACACACACACACACACACACACACACACACACACACACACACACACACACACACACACACACACACACACACACACGCACGCACACGCACACGCACACGCGCACACGCACAGGCACACGCACAGGCACACGCACACGCACACATATACATATACATATACATATACACATACACATACACATGCACATACATTCATACACACACACATACCCATACATATTTA
The DNA here is from genome assembly GCF_015228065.2 of Penaeus monodon. Classification (NCBI taxonomy): domain Eukaryota; kingdom Metazoa; phylum Arthropoda; class Malacostraca; order Decapoda; family Penaeidae; genus Penaeus; species Penaeus monodon. The sequence goes on from NC_051396.1 coordinate 36,744,176, forward strand.
TACACATATACATATATACATATACATATATATATATATATATATATATATATATATATATATATATATATATACATACACACATATATACATATATTTACATATACATATATATACATACATTAACACACACACACACACACACACACACACACACACACACACACACACACACACACACACACACACACACACACACACACACACACCACACACACACACATATATATATATATATATATATATATATATATATATATATATATATATATATATATATATATATATGTGTGTGTGTGTGTGTGTGTGTGTGTGTGTGTGTGTGTGTGTGTATGTGTGTGTGTGTGTGTGTGTGTGTGTGTGTGTGTGTGTGTGTGTGTGTTAATGTATGTATATATATGTATATGTAAATATATGTATATATGTGTGTATGTATATATATATATATATATATATATATATATATATATATATATATATGTATATGTATATATGTATATGTGTATAAATATGTATGGGTATGTGTGTGTGTATGAATGTATGTGCATGTGTATGTGTATGTGTATATGTATATGTATATGTATATGTGTGCGTGTGCGTGTGCCTGTGCGTGTGCCTGTGCGTGTGCGCGTGTGCGTGTGCGTGTGCGTGCGTGTGTGTGTGTGTGTGTGTGTGTGTGTGTGTGTGTGTGTGTGTGTGTGTGTGTGTGTACTCATAAACGTATGTGCGCATACACGTGTGCGTAAGCATATGTATGGCTATATATATGTGTGTGTGTATGTATAGTCATAAGTACATGTACAATATATGTATGCATGCGTGTGTTTGCATATATGCAGGTGCGTATAAGCATATGTATGCACATATGATGTGCGCATATGTCTATATGTGTATGCATGTGTATATGTGTAGTTGTGTATAACGTAGGAGTACATACGCATACGAGTATATGTAAAATTGTATGCTTGCATGTGCACGAAAATGAATATATGCGTAGTACTTACGGCACTTGCGGGTAAACAATTATGTCTGATACTCAAGCCCATCCTCACGAGAGTAAACTCTGGTGTAGTGAGCATGCCCGTGCGATACTGTTCATAAGTCCACACTAGACAGGGCCAACCCTGCTGGAGGGCGGGGCATAACTCGGCTGACTATCTCTCAGTCAAAAACCATGACTGCACAAAAAGAGCAACGGACCTCATCCCCGGAGGCGAAGGAGCCTGGTTACGGCGGCGATCAGGATCGCTCCGGAGCAGAGGGTGTAAGAATCCTGGTTAAAACA
>NC_051396.1:36757744-36760244 GCF_015228065.2 Penaeus monodon
CTAGGAGTTCGAACCTGGTCGAAAACCCTGTACGATTGACTCCCCGGCTACCCCTTCTCCGTCTCAAGGAGGGATGACCCATGACACCCATAAGACTAACGCGACTTAGAATAATGGAACCCCTACCACTGGCAAACGCGAACAACAAATCTTTGTAATCATACAGAGAATGCAAGGTATGTGACTGCCAAATGCGTGAATGAAAATCAATTGCTTTTGAACGTTAACCCGTTCATCGTGAGAAGGTCCCTCATGGTCAAGTGGACGGCGATTTTAATTTTACCCGAAAATTGCGAGATGGTAGCCTCCTTGTTAAAGTGCAATTCAACTCCCATTTTAATTACTTAATTAAACTGACGCAGATTCATGATTAGAAAGTAAAAGTAATTATCCCTGTTGGCCCAAGAGCCTGTAAAGGACTAATCTTTCAATGCGATTTGAAGACAATGGAGGTGCGTGAATTTTTTTGAAAATATGAAGGACCAAAGCGTAGTAAACGTGAACTGCATGACCAGCAAAAACAGGATGTGCAAACAGAAAACGAGTTTTTTTAAAACTTTTGCTGCAAGTAAAATAACCCTGAAAAGCTCAATATTGGATATGACCTTGTCCAAAAAATCTATGCGCTGTAATTGATGACACTACTGAATATACTGACAACACTCAAGTGTGCTAATTATGAAGGTCCCCTTCAATCTGGCTCTGACGAGTGCAGCAACTTGAAGAAAGAGACTGAAATGTAGCATATATGAGAGGACATGATGTTAATTATCATGAAGCCAAGAGGGAAGCTGAAGGTTTGACCAGCAAACCCAGCTCTCCCGGTGCATACAGTAGCAGTCATGAGCTAGCGGCTAAGACAAGATATTGCATGATTAAAGGAAACGGTTAAGGAATTAATAAATCAGGTAAAGAGTTTAATAGAACAGTTTAACAAATTGCTGAATCAATCCAGCAAACACCATAGGGAGATGATACCAAATCCTAATCTAGATCACACTTTGTCCAGGCGACTTCGTTTGTTTTTGGTCTGTTTCTGGGTGTCTCCTTGGCAGTGAGGTACAGGACATGGAGGCCTTTGTCTCCAAAAATACTCCGGAGGAGAAGCCGGAGGACTGGGCATATCAAAACCCATAAAACGTAATCTTCCCGTTAACAACTCTACAATGGAACTGTCGTAGCCTTAGAACTAAAGTAAATGACCATAGATTATTCACCTTGTCTAATGCTCCCGATATTACAGTCTTCCAAAACTGTAATAAAAACGCATTTAACTAACCTCGTGTCTGATGAGGTCGTTTTCGCTGACTAACTACCGTCTGTGTCAGAAGAATCGAGAAGGGGTGGAGGCGGAGTCGCCATGTACATCCACCAAAGCCCCCCTTTCAGAGAAGTGGCGATTGATTCTCTTTTGGAGTTTGTTGCCAGCAAAGTTAGACTCAATAAGGCGTATCTGACTGCATGTTCAGTTTATTGTCCACCTGATAATAGGGTAATTTATGAGCTTTTTACTCTTCAGGAATTTTAAAATACTCACTGTACGCCGATGCTTGTGCATTATGGCATTCCAGCAGCATAGCAGAATTCTCGAAAATCGCATCCAGCTATCACTCGCCTCCAATGGGGATTTTAGATTTCTACAAAAAAAGAGTACTGGGGTATTTTTTCACATGGTAAGATGCCGAACATCAGGCTAACTCTAGATGAGTTAGAAAGATATGCAACATTCTCAGACTAAAGACGTAGTATGTACTCGTCTCCCCCATTTACACCGGAAAATGTATTGGGGGATGATTGTGACAAAAGGTCTTATTAGTTTCCTATATATACTATGTGTATGTGTATATATTCCGTGGAAAGGAACTGGGGACCCTACCACGTACTCACTCCAAGAGCATCACAACATGAAAACTACAATTAAGTATCGTGCTGTGACCACGGCGGCTCAGACATGAACCTACCGTTAAAAGAAGAAGATGTGTATATATATATATATAAGTTAACCAAGATAAAGGTAATATATAGAATGTTTGTTGCAATCCTATCACGCCCGCTTGGTTAATTCTGCATAGGTATATTTGTTCGTCTGCAATTTTCTTCTCTTAACTTTAACTTCATTCTTTAGCAATAATTTTCAACAAAATTTTGCTGCTGTGACTTATTAATGCAATTGTCCTGTTATTGTTGCATTGGAGTGCGTCATCTTTTTTAGGTATGGGAGTAAAGACTGATTTTACCCCGTCTTCTGGCCATTTTCTTTCATTCCATATTTTCGTACAAAGTTTGTAGAAGTATTCAACACTTTCGCCAACATTCTTGATTAGTTCTGCTGTTATTTCATCTATTCCCGGGCTCTTGTTATTCTTTAATTCTTTTAAGGCTTTTATAACTTCATCTAGCAGTGGCGGTGGTTCATCTTCGCTGTCATTGAGTCTAATTAATGTTGTTGTTAGATCTTTATTCTTTTTGTATAGGTTGGAACAATATTGATTCCATATAT
>NC_051396.1:36765244-36769813 GCF_015228065.2 Penaeus monodon
GTCGGTAGTTGTTTACCAAAATAATTGTTGCATTTTTCCAGGCTTTCGGAGTTTTTCTATTGAGAAGGCATTCGTTAAAAAGATTGGCTAGTTTCACTGTTGAAATTTCTGCATCTGTTATAAGTTCTATTTCTAATTCCGTCTTCACCTGGTGGTTTCCCTCTCTTCATACCTTTGAGTACTCTTCTTCAGTTGTGATGTTAGGTACGTTTCTAGTTACCGCGTTCGCTTCTATCCATGCCTGTTCATTTGAGTTGTATAGGTCCCTGTAAAAGTATTCCACTACATTTATGATATAATTAATATTATATGTCACTTCTCCGTCTGGTTTCTTTATTGCATACATTTGATTTCTCCCTATATTTCAAGTCTTCTTTTTTTTTTTTTTTTTGAGTACTGGATTTCCGGTTATCTTCTCTCTTCTTTTCATTTATAGTCTTTGTTAGTTCAGCTAATTCTATCTTGTCCCTGTTTGACGATACTTTCATTACCCTACGTTTTTGCATAAGCTCTTTAGTTTCTACCGAGAGCTTGCTGGAGCTTTGCTTGATGTTCTTACCGCCTACTTCAAGTGCTGTTTCCTTTATTATGTCATTGAACTGTTTGTTGGTTTGGTCAATGTTGAAATCTTTATCGCTGAGAAGTGAATATCTGTTTTGGATGTTAAAGTTAAATTCTGTCGCTCTGGTCATCAAGTTAGCTAAATTTGGCTGCGGTTTTCGTATGAGTTTGTTTCTTTCTTTTTGAGGTGGAACTTACTTGGCCTCTGACCATTCTATGGTCACTGTCAACATTTACTTTATTAATAACTTCCACGTTTTTATTACATCGCACCTATTTGAAATTATGAAGTCAATTTCATTTTTGATGTCAGATGGAGCCTCCATGTCCACTTCCGCAGATTGGAGCATAGACTTGAACAATCTTTAAGTTGTATCTATGTTTAGTTTTATTGTTATGGAAGCCACTCTTTCACTTATACTATAGAATTCCACAATATACTTTTCTAAACATTTGTGAACTAGGAAACCTACCATTATTCAATAGAATTCCACGATATTCTGTACTAAAAGTTTGTGAACTAAAAAACTAACCCCTGGGGTTTTACCTCTCCATCATTTAGTATCTTTCGTTCTTCGCCTAGTCTTCTAACTTCACAGTCCTACAACATCCATTTACTGAGAGTTCCTCAAGTAATGCTAGTAAATCGGATTCAGTTATCATTGTCCTTATACTGTATGTGCATCAACGTGGGGCGGCCTGTTGTTAACCAAGGATTCTTAGCACCCTCTGCTCCGGAGCGATCCTGATCGCCGCCGTAACCAGGAGCTCCTTCGCCTCCGGGGAATGAGGGACATTGCTCTTTTTGTGCAGTCATGGTTTTTTGTACTGAGAGATAGTCAGCCGAGTTATGCCCCGCCCTCCAGCAGGGTTGGCCCTGTCTAGTGTGGACTTATGAACAGTATCGCACGGGCATGCTCACTACACCAGAGTTTACTCTCGTGAGGATGGGCTTGAGTATCAGACATAATTGTTTACCCGCAAGTGCCGTAAGTTACTACGCATATATTCATTTTCGTGCACATGCAAGCATACAATTTTACATATACTCGTATGCGTATGTACTCCTACGTTATACACAACTACACATATACACATGCATACACATATAGACATATGCGCACATCATATGTGCATACATATGCTTATACGCACCTGCATATATGCAAACACACGCATGCACATATATTGTACATGTACTTATGACTATACATACACACACACATATATATAGCCATACATATGCTTACGCACACGTGTATGCGCATATACGTTTATGAGTACACACACACACACACACACACACACACACACACACACACACACACACACACACACACACACACACACACCACACACACACACACGCACGCACACGCACACGCACACGCGCACACGCACAGGCACACGCACAGGCACACGCACACGCACACATATACATATACATATACATATACACATACACATACACATGCACATACATTCATACACACACACATACCCATACATATTTATACACATATACATATATACATATACATATATATATATATATATATATATATATATATATATATATACACACATATATACATATATTTACATATACATATATATACATATTCGCATATATAAACACATCTGCACATATACATATATGTACGTAAACATACACACGTACATAAACATACACACATTACAAGTTTAGTCACGCATATGTATTGCTTCTCTTGCACACACACACACACACACAGACACACACACACACACACACACACACACACACACACACACACACACACACACACACACACACACACACACACACACACACACACACACACACACACACGTGCACACAAACACGCATACACCTGCGCCCTTTCATGCATACGTGTTCTTACTCATGCACAAACGTTTGAACAGTATCTGCCTGAGCGGACATACGCACTCCATTATAATGAGCCCATAAGCTCACCGGTGTGCGGGGCGCCCCGGCCGACTGCATGGTGGTCGAGGTGTCTGGCACTTGACTGAATTACGCTTTGTTAGTGCATAGTTTATCTGGCGGATCTTCTGTCGAGTGGCTGATTATACTTGTCGCTCAATGGGGTCTTGCTCCTCGTTTTCTAGTGATTTCGTAATTTGGTAGTCTTTTCCTGTTGTGGGTTTGATTTTTTTCTGCTGTTTCTATCTACTGTGGCACTTTCGAAGGGCAATAGGACCTTATGAACTTAATTAGCAGACTTGTGAAACGTTTAGATGAATCATTATTATAATCTTGGTGGGAATAAAAGCTCTATATATTCACGAATCTTTCTCTCTAATGTAGCACTATCACAGATCACTTCCCACTCGTAATTTTTAGCACTTATTATCACTGACCTAACCACGACACCTCTCTTACTCATTGCCAGATACTCCAATTGATATTAACACACACACATACACACATGTACACACACACACACACACACACTCATATATATGTGTGTATATATATATATATATATGTATATATATATATATATATATATATATATATATATATATATATATATATATATATAATAAAATTATATATATTTTACGTATACACACACACACTGTCAGGCACTTGTAAAATGCACGGTCTGTTGCGTATGTTTATTGATAGAAGATTCTTGGTAGGCCCGGCAAGGATAAGGATAATTCCGATATACGAAGCTTAGCCTCTCCCGGTCTATGCCCATGAGGGGAGCCCGGCCTGTGTCGACTAATGCGACTCGCTCACGTGTGTAGCTGGTGCCGACTCGGCTGAACCTAGTCCTTAGTGGGCGGGGCGCGAACCGCCGACCACTTGGATGAGAGGCCGACACGTTGCCACTGTACTAGCCCGGAGGCTGGGCCCGGCAAGGTGGGGGCCCTGGAGAGTGGCCCCCGGGAGAAGGCCGCGTGCGAGTGGGGCCGCGACTCGAAGTAGAGTGATTGAACGGGTCAAGGTAGTGGGGAAAGGTCATAAGAGATGTGGGCGTAGCTTAGGTCAGTACGTCGGCGACGGCATGGGCACGCCGCCCTAATTGGTCACCCCTGCTGGCTGGAGGGCGTGACATTGAAGGCTTCTGACCACTCAGACCGCTCGGCACACGCACCAACCCGTTGTCCTCGACGGGGTAGCAACTTGCTATGAACCTTCGCGGTGCTGGACCCATGTGGCTACCTCCTGTTTGCGTCCTGCGTTGTGCGCTCCTGTCGTCGGCCGGTGCTTGGTGTTTGTCCTGGCAGGCTGCTCCAACATTTTCTGAAACAAGTACATCGAGGGCAGAGACAGGCAGAGAGACAAAGGGCGGGCAGGGCGGGAGAAATGGGATGGGGGAGGATGGGGGCGTGGGTAAGTAAGCGAGATGGAAAAATGTTAGTGTGCAAGGGAAATATATCGATCTGAGCTGAGTGCATGAAAAGAATATTCATAAGTGTGACAATATAGTTACTAATATACGGTAATTGCAACATTATATCAACTACTATGCGAAATCACAGAAATGATACTGTTTTCAATATGTGAAATAGTTACCTTGGATGCAAGCGATGTCACAATATCTGTGCTGGACCCACCCATCAGCGAGGAACGTCCTACCCTGACGGAGGTTAGGATGGCGATTTCCAAGCTGAAGAGTGGGAAAGCTGCAGGCATATATGATATCCCTGCTGACCTTGTAAAGGCTGGGGGTGAACCTATGGCTTGGGGCTTGCATACAGTCTTGACTGCCATCTGGCAGTCTCGTACTGTAGTGTACCGATCCTTAAGACATTTAATTGTCATTATTCGTGTCTCAGCTGTGAAGATATGTACATCAGTAGCACTTACTGCCACCACCCGTTTAATACGTACGGGAACGAGGTGTATTTTGGGAGAAGGCAATGTGTAATCGAATGTTGTGGAAATGAGGGACAGGTCATGTTCAAATATTGGAACGTGTGTAGTGTAAAATGTATGAACCAGCGAGACAAAAGAACGGCAAGCGTGCA
>NC_051396.1:36769913-36772413 GCF_015228065.2 Penaeus monodon
GGGGAAATTCTGAGCGAGGAGACGAGCACGGGGATTTCACCACGTGCAAAGGATTTAGGATAAGGCTATTTCGGAATTAATTTACTTCCCTTACAGGTCAGTCAGCAAAGCTATATAATATATATATAATATATATATGATATATATATAATATATATATGATATATAATATATATAATATATATATAATATATATATATAATATATATATATAATATACATATAATATATATATATATAACTATATAATTTTATTATAATATATTTTATATAATTAAAATATAATATAACATATAATATATACATATATAATAATATATAATATATATATATATAATTATACAATACATATAATATATAATACATAACATATAATATACATTTCATATACATATAATATACATATAATATACAAATAAATACATTAATTACATATAATATACATATAATATACATATAATATACATATAAATATATATAAATAATATATAATAATATATATATAATAAAATTTTGTATATAAAATATATATTATAGGTTTTTTATATATATATTTTATAATATAAAATAATATAATATCATATATATATATATATATATAATAATAAATAATATTATATAATAGATATATATTTTAATATGTATATATATATAATATTTATATATATATTTTATTAAAAAATATAATATTATATATATATATAAAAATATTATAATATAATTATATATATATATATATATATATATATATAAATAATATTATCTAATATTTTATAATAAAATAATATATATAATATATATAATAATACCTATAATATATATATATTAGTATATATATAATATATATATATAATATATATATAATATATATTATATATAAGAGATGTGGGCGTGGCTTAGGTCAGTACGTCGGCGACGGCATGGGCACGCCGCCCTAATTTGTCACCCCTGCTGGCTGGAGGGCGTGACATTGAAGGCTTCTGAGCACACCAGGCACACACACACAGATGTGTGTGTGTGTGTGTGTATGAGTAGCAAATGATGTAATTGACCTAAGGATTTTAGAATCATTATTGATTAAAGAAATAAAACCAAAGATAAACAACAATGAAAGTTCAGCTACTCTCTATACTTTGAAATAATTTGCACACGTAACCCCCCCTCCCCCCTCCCTCACCCACCTACAACGGACATCCAGGCATTCAAATCTCTGTCGTCACGCCAACATGATACAGTCACATACTCCACTTTCCACCTATGGAGAATAATCGTAAGCAAAATATCTTAGTTTGTTTCAGTGTAATATTTTCTCCAGAATTTTACTTTTGTATTTGTGTTGCTGGTGTATCTTCTTTCTTATTTTCGCTGTAATTATATATTCAGTACTTATGTAATTAGTTTTTACAATTGTTGTCTCTCTTGTAAATGCAGATTCTGATGATGGACACAGTTATTGATGTCCGAAAGCTCAATAAATGAACAAGCGCATGATGTGGTTTCCTGCTGTCCTGATCCTCCTATTTATAATAATATATATAATATATATACATATATATAATATTTTTAATTATATATTTAATAATATATATATTATATATTTATTTTAAAATATAATTATATAATATATAAATATTTTTTAAATAATATATATATAACACCCACTCCATATATACAGTATAAATATATAATATTATAATATAAAAATATATTATATATTATATATATATTAATATAAAAATTTCTACATGTTTTCATTTTATCACATATTATATATTATAATATAATATATATAAAATATAAATAATATAATTATATTTTATATAATCATACATTATATGTTATTATATATAATATTATATAAATAATAATATATATATATACATTATAAATAAATTAATATGTATAATAAATATATATATATAATTTTAAATGATATATACATACACACACATATATATGCATAAAACTTAAATTATACATATATATATAATATTATAATTATTATTATTATATATATATATTTAATTTTAAAATATATAATCTGTATAATAGGCCTATGTATACACACACACACACAAACCCCCAAACACAAAACACATATATATATATATATATATATATTATATTATAATTTTATATTTTATATTATTATTAATATATAATATGTTATATTTTTACATACTTGATTATTATACTTTTTGTATACTTGTTTGTGTGTGTGTAAATCTTCCCCTTCCAAAAAAGGAGACTTTTTGAAAAATAGCCAGTTTGCTCTGGTACTCCAAAATGCACGACGGTAGCTTGAAAGTAGTAAACAGAAAATATGGCTCCAACAAACACATTTTTATGATAGTAATAGACAAGCCTAGTTACACCGATATTTTTTCCCTTTCCCCTTTTCCTTGCCTCCCCGGAAAAAAAAAAACCTTTCTCTTTGTTTTTGGGAAAGGCCATCGCTAGTTTAGCCATAATCACAGGAAAATGATTTCTTGATTTACGA
>NC_051396.1:36799913-36802413 GCF_015228065.2 Penaeus monodon
CTGACAGACGCGCAAATTTCCCTTGTGCCTTGGCGTGAGAAAGGGAGAGTGGGGGATTCAGTGTGTGTGTGCCTGTGCCTATGTTTTCCAGTATATATGGGTATATGTATATATATATATATATATATATATATATATATATATATATATATATATATATATATATATATATATATAGGCACACACACACACACACACACACACACACACACACACACACACACACACATACATGTACACTGCATCTGCGAGCCCGCATTAGTGTATATCTCCGAGTGTTCAAGCATGTCCAGTGCGCTCCCTTCGCCGTGACCTTGCCTTAACCTAGTTCCACGTCCGATGAGCATTTCGTATTCGGCGGCGCTTCCGCACGAGCGTCGTTGATTGTCTGTTTCTCGGCTGACCAAGCTTTCTTTGGCTATTTTTGCCGCTCTCGCTCGTGGCGGTGTCTTAAACTTGTGGAATAAATTTCGTCTTTGTCTAATAATGTCCCCAGGTCATGGATACAGTCGCTCTTCCTCTTTTCTGTCCTTATCATAGTCTTCATGTATACATATGTATGTATTCTGACAAACAGATACTAACGTACACCTTCGAACTTTCAAACATATACAGTTTGTACACAATATCACACACATGTATGTGGACCCAATTAGTTACACAAATGCATACCATCACATAAAAAATACTTAAATATAAAGCCATGCAGCAGATATATACCAACATTCCATCCTCTCTCTCTCTCTTTCTCTCTCTCTCCCCCCCCTCTCTCTCTCTCTCTCACACACACACACACACGCACGCACGCACGCACACACACACACACACACACACACACACACACACACACACACACACACACACACACACACACACACACACATCAACACAGCTTTGAGTAGAAGTATCAAAAGCCCACCACATAATATTCTACCCCTAATGTGCGCACATCAGAGCATAACACCACTGCAGTCATCTTGCACAAGGCGCTTTGTGTTGCAGTATCGCTTCTGTTTTATATGTTTTTTACTTGCTGATTTACTATCAATATATATGTGCTTTGTATGCATCTGTCTGTGTGTGTGTAGATATGGATAGCTAGAGAGTAAACTAGAGAAATATATAGATATAAGTCTGTTTGTCTCTTGCTCTCCTTCCTCTCTCCCACTCTTTCTTAGCCCTCTTATGTTATTATTTGCAGCATTTCGTTGTGTCTTCCTTCATCTATACCAATCGTGAACTTTTTACCATAAATCTATCCCTAGTATACTGTTACAGAACAGCAATTTACCAATAAGAGAAAGAGAGAGAGAGAGAGAGAGAGAGAGAGAGAGAGAGAGAGAGAGAGAGAGAGAGAGAGAGAGAGAGAGAGAGAGAGAGAGAGAGAGAGAGGGGATCAACCATGGCCATAATTCACATTATGGAGCAGTGGGCTAGTGACTCCGATTATGATTTCACGCAAGTGCAATCCTTCTCCAGCGTTCCGTATTCCCGGCCACACAATAGTGACAATTCCCTAAACTTCATTCATAGTCGGGGCAGCACTGGACTAAATAGATCACTCACGAAATGTAGACAACTGGGCAAACTTTGAACAGATTTTCATTTCATTTCATTTTCTTAGTATTTATGGTGACAAACCAATCAACCAACTGATGAACCAAAGCACCAGTTACCAAATGAAAAGATAGATGCATCATCCATCGGCTTCCAAGCAACCCTTCCAAATAATCTGCCCTTGGGGTAGGCAGCCGACATCAGAGGGGAAAAGTAGGTCTTGGTGGTGTTGTCCCATTTCTCTACAGTTTATGTCAACAAATGACTTTATAGCTCAAGACGTTTTATTTCATTTTCGAATATATACAATATGGGTCACATTTTCGAGAATCACATGGAGCTCTTGCTATAGAATTTTAGGTACTATTTTTTCTGATGTAAGAAACTGCTAGTTATTATAGCATCAGGGTTTTTCTGTTAATCTAAGTAACAAAATATACACAACTTTATAAGTTCTTCCATATCCTTCAAATAACACATTAAATGGTTTCTCACCGGAGTTCGGTTAAACATACAAGTAAAGGTTTAGTTCGTTTTCCCTCTTTGAATCACTGGCGAGGACTAGCAGACAGTGGGCACAGTGGGAAGGCCGGTCCCCGATCTCTCAGCAAGTGAAGCCACATTTTAGACGTTCAGGTTTATACTGTTACTGCTATTCATGAAGAGCTGCCATTAGTTCTGATGCTCATATCTAAAAGTGATGAACATCGGGCGATAGACTGGTACGGGCGTGGAGGGCGTCGTGTCTGTGGCACGGTATGGATCCATGTTTGTTTGGGTGGGCGGTCTGTGCGGGAGAGGGCATAATGCGAGCGACGAGGGGAAGCAACACTTAATGGTACATCACCCCCTGTTATGAGCGACTTTCAGAAAATCAGTTGCTTATATATGTATATATGTTCGTCCGTCTGTATCTTATATATATATATATATATATTATATA
>NC_051396.1:36814913-36817413 GCF_015228065.2 Penaeus monodon
ATCTATTGAAATATCAGTGGCATCAGGCGTTTAAACATCAAGCCAAGCCCAATATTTCAGTCATTTGTAATATAAATGTTTTGTCTGATCTTGTTAAGCAAGCGTTGTATAATATCTATTTATATAACATAATGTAAATATATATGTAAATAAAATACCCTTGTAATTCATGGAATAAAGTGAATTTGAATTCTCTCTCTCTCTCTCTCTCTCTCTCTCTCTCTCTCTCTCTCTCTCTCTCTCTCTCTCTCTCTCTCTCTCTCTATCTATATATATATATATATATATATATATATATATATATATATATATATATTATATATATATATATACACACACACACACACACATATATATATATCACTCTTATACACACATACACACACACACACACACAAACACACACACACACACACACACACACACACACACACACACACACACACACACACACACACACATATATATATATATATATATATATATATATATATATATATATATATATATATTTATATATATTTTAGATATATAATGTATACTTACATACCAAATGCATAAGTACAAATATGCATACACACACACATGTAGGTATGTATGCATACATACATATATAAATGTATGTGTGTGTGTGTGTGTGTGTGTGTGTGTGTGTGTGTGTGTGTGTGTGTGTGTGTGTGTGTGTATGCATGTACGTATATGTCACTATAAACACACACACACACACACACACACACACACACACACACACACACACACACACACACATATATATATATATATATATATATATATATATATATATATATATATATATACATATATATATATATATATATATATATATATATATATATATATATATATATATATATATGTATACACACACACACACACACACACACACACACACACACACACACACACACATATATATATATATATATATATATATATATATATATATATATATATATATATATTAAGGACAACCATGAGCACCAGCCATTCCCTGCCTCTTTGAAATCCCTCATGGATAACTATAACATTATAATTGTCAGACCAGATAAAGGTCGTGGAGTCATTATTCTTAACAGAGACTACCATATTAAACTTCAATCCATACTTAATGGTAACTAAATCTAAACTGATTAACTCTGACACTGCCACTCATCTTTTAAAACTAAATAGGTTATTACGCCCATTGAAAACATATATTGGGGAAGTACATTATTTTTAGCTCAAAACCTGGTTTCCTAAATGGCCTTCCTATGATACATAAACTTCGCCCCATCATTTCTACTGTTGGTAATTTCAGTTACAATATTGCCAAATTCTTAGTACATATAATCTCCCCACTTACCACCAATCAATATACTATAAACAATTATTGCTTTTGTAAAAGAAACTTGCTCACCCAAACCACTATACCCCGTTACAATGGCTAGCTTTGACATAAACTCGCTATTCACTAATGTCCCTCTGAAAGAAACAACAGTAACAATTGACAAATCTACCTCTATGACTCTAAACAGGGTTGGTTTAAACAAAACACCCTAAAGAAAGCTTTTAGAAATCGCTGCTCACCATTCAGTATTTCTTTTAATGACCCCCTCTACACCTAAGTTGAAGTTGTAGCAAAGGGATCGAACAAGCTTGGCTCAATAACTGTCCTTCCAACTCCAAACCAAATTTTTATCGTCGATATATTGACGAGACTTTCCTGCTTTTCAGTGATCCCTCTCATATCAATCCTTTCATTTCATATCTAAATTCACAATACCGCAACATTAAAATCACCTGCGAAGTTGAACAAACAATAAACTATTCTTCTCAGACCGGAGGCCAGTGCTAAACCAACCATGCCACACGACCCACTAAAAGGAGTGTGCAACTAGGATCTTACTAGCTCCATAGACATTACCTATCTACTCATACTTGAGTAATGACAGCGAAGTTTTACGCTCACTGGCCTCAGGTTTCATACCCGGAGTGACCTAGGTTCGAATCCTGGTCAGGGAGGGTTGTTATTTATCGATATCAATGCGGCATTGCATTATTCCATCTTTCATATATATACCTCAGTAAATCTGGCTTAGGATTTGAATTACTAAATCAATTTCCACCGAGTGCCCACTGGGAGTGAGCGTAAAACGTCGCTGTCATTACTCAAGTATGAGTAGATAGGTAATGTCTATGGAGCTAGTAAGATCCTAGTTGCACACTCCTTTTAGTGGGCCGTGTGGCATGGTTGGTTTAGCACTGGCCTCCGGTTTCATACCCGGAGTGACCTAGGTTCGAGTCCTGGTCAGGGAGGGTTGTTATTTATCGATATCAATGCGGCATTGCATTATTCCATCTTTCATGTTTCAACAGGTTCCAATAATGTACGCGCAAAGGGCAAATATGTATTGTGGAATGACCCATTCACCAAGAGGGGTCGCGGCACTCTAGTTGTCATTCCACATACACACCTGTAGTTCACCCCCGTCCCGTGTTC
>NC_051396.1:36847413-36849913 GCF_015228065.2 Penaeus monodon
ATTATCATCTCTATTATCATCAACAACATTTTTTTTTGTTATTATTACTATCATTATTATTTTATTATTTTTGTCACAATAATAGAAATTGTTATTACTGCTGTCATTATTATCATTATTATTATTATTATTATTATAATTATTATTATCATTATTATTATTATTATTACTATTATTATTATTATTATATTTATCATCATCATCATTAGCAGTAGTAGTAGCAGCAGTAGTAGTAGTAGTAGTATTGCTTTCGTTATCATTGCTATTTTTATTATAATTAATGTTATCATTATCATTATCATTATTATCATTATTAGCATTATAATTATTGTTATAATAATTATCATTATTTTCATTATTTATACTATTACTTTTCTGATTCAATAGTATTATTATTATTATCATTATCATGATCATTATCGTGTTATTGGTATTGGTGTTATCATAATTACCAGTATCAAGATTACCATTATTAATATTTTTCATTTCATTATTAATATTATTTCTTTTGTTAACATTATCATCATTATTATCATTATTATTATCATTATTATTATTATTATTATCATTATGATGATGATGATGATGATGATGATGATGATAATGATAATGATAATGATAATGATAATGATAATGATAATGATAATGATAATAATGATAATGATAATGATAATGATAATGATAATGATAATGATAATGATGATAATGATAATGATAATGATAATGATAATGATAATGATAATGATAATGATAATGATAATGATGACAAAGACAAAGAAGAAAAGACTAAACTTAAAGATCAAGAAGAAAAAGAAAATGAAGATGAAGATAAAGCCGAGAAAAGAGAAAGATAAATTAAGGTCTGGACCACCGTATCAAGCGATCTAAAACCGGTCGTAATGATAATAAAATCAGTGATGATAATAACAATGATAATAATAAAAAAGCGGATTATGGATAATTGTTCCTGATTGTAGAAATGAAAAATAACTTGAAAATGATACGTGCAATCAGAGCGGAAAGATTATATCTCTTGGTATAATTATTGAGCTCAGTCATAAGCCTCCACTTGGATACAAGTAATAATAAGGGTAATAGTAATATTTATACTGCTACTACTACTACTAATAATGATTATGATAATTATGATAAAAATGATGACAATATGAAGAATGAAAGCAAAGCAGAAAAGGGAAGATGAACATAAATAACAATAATAACAACCAATGATAATGATGTGAATAATAATAATAACAATGTAAAGGACTAGTGGTAGTTTCACTATGTAAGTAAGTAAATGAGTGATTACATGTGTGAGGATCTGGGTGGTCGAGACACTTACTGATCCTTGCCAACGGGTTTACGAAACAAAGTGCCGTTTGCGATGAAACTTGGTTTTAGTAGAAAAAAAATTCTTTGAAATCCAGAGAACACTCTAGAATGTGATCAGTGAATATAAACTTAAACTTTAATATATATATATATATATATATATATATATATATATATATATATATATATATGTATATATATGTATGTGTGTGTGTGTGTGTGTGTGTGTGTGTGTGTGTGTGTGTGTGTGTGTGTGTGTGTGTGTGTGCATGTGTGTGTATCCATGTATATAATATATATATATATATATATATATATATATATATATATATATATATATATATATATATACATATATATATATATATATATATATATATATATATATATATATACATATATATATATATATATGAATAAGACTGCTTATTCTTGCTCAAGAAGTACTTTTTTATCTCATTATGTTAAATATATTTGTATATTCTACTTGAATAATACAGTGAACAAGCTGTTATATATTTCTATTTAAACCTCGATTAACCCATATCTAAAAGGATCTTTAAAAAAAGAACAAGGGGGTAAAAAAGACGCTAAGCCCCGGAAAAACAACAACAGGAACAACATTAGCAACAATAATAATGCAACAACAATAATGATAATGTTGAAAATGATAGGAATGATAATGATAATATGAATTTTTTTTCTGTGGCTATTGATAATACATATATTAGTGTCTAGATGCGTGAAAGACGTAAGAAAAAAATCGAGCATAATCATCAACCCCTTGAGAACACTCAAGGGGTTTCCTTTTATATAAACTAACGTTCCTTTAGTTTTTTCTTATAATGATCAAAGAGAGCAAAGTAACACTTCGTAAATGCATCTGAAAAACTTGTATGCCTAATAAAATAAATGTGAAATATTTTAATATGAAAAGTGAACAAAGGATGAAGTTATAAAGATCGCTAATCACTTGATTAATTACTTACATAGAAAATTCAATTAGGACGATGATTCGAAAATAACACATCTATATAAATCATAATCACTTTTCGCCGTTTCGACGATATTTATAGTATGAGTGACGTCATGAACTACGTCACGAACTATACATCTTCCGTATTTATAAAACTTGAGATTTCACCTCACAGGTTAAAACACATATATC
>NC_051396.1:36881204-36883704 GCF_015228065.2 Penaeus monodon
GGAGGAGGAAGAGGAGAAGGGGAAAGGGGAAGGAGGGGGAGAAGGAGGAGGGAAAAGGAGGAAGGGGGAAGAGGAGAAGGAGGGAGGAAGAGGAGAAGGGGAGGAGGAAGAGGAGAAGGAGGGGAGAAGGAAAGGGAGAAGGGAGGAGGGGGAAGGGAGAAGGGGAGGAGGAAGAGGGAGGAAAGGAGGAGGAAGAAGGAGGAGGAAGGAGGAGGAGGAAGAAAGGGGGAAGGAGGAGGAGGAAGGGGGGAAGGAGGAGGAGGAAAAGGAGGGGGAAAAGGAGGAAGAGGGAGAAAGGAAGGGGGAGGAAGAGGAGAAAGGAAGAGGAGGATGAGGAGGAGGGGGAGGAGGGAAGTGGAGGGAGGAGGAAGGGGGAAGAAGGAGGAAGGAGGAAGAGGAGGAGGAAAGGAGGAAGAGGAGAAAGGGGAAGGGGGAGAAGAGGAGGAGGAGGAGGAAAAAAGGAGGGAAAAGAGGAGGAGAGGGAGGAAGAGGGAAGGAGGGGAGGGAAAAGGGGAGGAGGAAGGGAGGAAGGGAGGAAGAGGAGAAGGGAGGAGGAAGAGGAGAAGGAGGGGGGAGGAGAAGAGGAGAAGGAGGGGGGAGGAAGAGGAGGAGGAAAGGGGAAGGGAGAAGGGAGGGAAGAGGAGAAGGAGGGGGAAGGGAAGAGGAGAAGGGGGAGAGGAAAGAGGAGAAAGGGAAAGGGGGAGGAGAGAAGGAAGGAGGAGAGGAGAAGGGAGAAGGAGGAAAAAGGAAGAGGGAGGGAAGAAGGAAGGAGGAGGAGTGAAAGGAGAAGAGGAGTGAGGAAGGGGGAGGAGAATAGGGAGGAGGGAAGAGGAGAAGGAGGAGGAGGAAGGGAGAAGGAGAAAGGGGGAAGAGGGGAAGGAGAGGAGGAAGAGGAGGAAGGGGAGGAGGAAAGGAGAAGGAGGAGAGGAAGAGGGAAAAAGAGAAGAAAAGGAGAAGGAGAAGGAGGAAGGGAGGAAAGGGGAAGGGAGGAAGAGGAGGAGGAGGGGGAAAGGGGAGGAGGGAGAGGAGGAGGAGGAAGGAGGAAGAGGAGAAGGAGGAAGAGGAGGAAGGAGGAGGAAGGAGAGGAAGAGGAGGAAAGAGGGAGGAAAGAAAAAGGGGAGGAAGAAGGAGAGGAGAAAGGGGAAGGAAGGAGGAGGGAAGGGGGAAAGAGGAGAGGAAGGAGAGAGGGAAGGGAAGGGTTTTTTAAGAGAGAAGAGAAAAAAGGGAAAGAAAAAGGAAAAAGAGAGAAAGGAGGAGGGGAGGGGAAGAGGGGAAAAGAAGGAGGAAAAGGAGGAGGGGGAAGAGGAGAAGGAGAAAGGGGAAGGGAGGAGAGGGGAGGAAAAAAGGGAAGAAAGAAAGGGGGGGAGGAGGAAAGGAGAAGGGGGGGAAAGAGGAAAGGGGGGGAAAGGGGGAAAGGGGGAGAGGAAAAGAAAAAAAGGGGGGGAAAAAAGGGGGGGGGGGGAAAGAAAAGGGAAAAAAAAAGGGGGAAAAAGGGGGGGGAAAAAAAAAAAAAAAAAAAAAAAAAAAAAAAAAAAAAAAAAAAAAAAAAAAAAAAAAAAAAAAGGGGGGGGGGGGGGGGGGGGGGGGGGGGGGGGGGGGGGGGGGGGGGGGGGGGGGGGGGGGAAAAAAAAAAAAAAAAAAAAAAAAAAAAAAAGGGAAGAAAAAAAAAAATTTAAAAAAAAAAAAAAAAAAAAAAAAAAAAGAAAGGGAAAAAAAAAAAAAAAGGGAAAATTTTTTTTTTTAAAAAAAAGGGTACCCCCCTTTTTTTTTTTTAAAAAAAAAAAAAAAAATTTTATTTCCCCCTTTTTTAAAAAAAATCCCCTCAGAAAAAAAAAAAAAAAAAAAAAAAAAAAAAAAAAAAAAAAAAAAAAAAAAAAAACCCCCCCCCCCCCCCCCCCCCCCCCCCCCCCGGAGAAGGAAGGAGAGGAGGAGAGAGAAGGAGAGAGAGGAAGGAGGAGGAGGAGGAAGAGGAGGAAGAGTAATAAGAGCGATCTTATATGAGTAAGGAAAGAAATGGAGGAGAAGAAGAAAGAGGCTGAAAAGATCGTACAAAGGAGAGGGGACGAGGATGAGGAAAGGGGATAAAAGGGTGAAGCGAACAGGAGGAAGAGGAGGAAGAGGGCGAGAGAACTTTGGGGGTAAGAATGAAACTGGAATAGCAAAGCGAAAACGTAATTCATTGTTATCGCGATATACGAGAAAGTGCGAGAAGGGGGAAGATAGGATCGGCTAAGGAATGGCCGTCACTGCTGATCTCATCCGGGTATTCGATTAAAGGGATCGCTTATCAGAATTATATTTGTTATCTGAAGGATTTTTCATTTTCGATATTATGTAACTTGTGTCGTTTTATGGATCGTATATCTTATCTCGCTCTCGATTTCAGCAGGTCATGCAGCATAAAACTCATTTCGATATTTCCCGATCCGCTGATCATGAACTAGAGCCTACTGAAGGTCACTACTGACTCCCCCACCAAAAAAAAAAAATAATAATAATG
>NC_051396.1:36921204-36923704 GCF_015228065.2 Penaeus monodon
ATGGATGCTCCTTTTTATGTTGCCTTTTTAGTCAGCCAGTGATGTCATTTTATTGTTGTTGTTTTTTTATTGTGACTACGGGATCACGTTCAAATCACCCAAGAGTCATCCTCAAAATATGCCAAACCCACATGGACATTACCTGTAGTTGGGTAACACGCTACCAAACTCTATCTTTAACTTTAACTTTAAATCTATCTATCTATCTTTAACTTTAACTTTAAATCTTTAACTCTATGGAGTTTAATTATCCACTACAGTAATAAATATAATAATATTAATAATAATGATAATAATAATAATAATAATAATAATAATAATAATAATAATAATAATAATAATAGTGATAATAATAATAACAATAATAATACTAACGATAATAATAATATTATAGTAGTGCAATATCATATCATTATTATTACTATCATTATAATTACTATTAATATTAACATTATTATCTTTAGTATTATTATTAGCAAATCCGTGCGCTAATGATGATAACAACAAAAATAATAATATTAATAATAACAAAAAAATATGATAATAATAATAATAATAACAATAATAATAAAAATATTGCACTGATGCACAAACAGTTTCATAAAAAGCCAGAAGAGCCGTACCTGCAGCCTCCTTATCCCAAGCAGAAAGGCCTTACCTGCGTCAAAAAGGTATCGAGGTCCAGGGCGTCGGCGACGGGGACGGCGGGGTAGGCCACCTTGGTCGTCTCTACGGGCGGCGCTGGGAGGTCCACTGGTGCGGGGCGAGGGAG
The DNA here is from genome assembly GCF_015228065.2 of Penaeus monodon. Taxonomy (NCBI): domain Eukaryota; kingdom Metazoa; phylum Arthropoda; class Malacostraca; order Decapoda; family Penaeidae; genus Penaeus; species Penaeus monodon. The sequence goes on from NC_051396.1 coordinate 36,921,977, forward strand.
AACATTGTATATATATATATATATATATATATATATATATATATATATATATATATATATATATATATATATATATATATATATATATATAAACACACACACACACACACACACACACACACACACACACACACACACACACACACACACACACACACACACACACACACACACACACACACACACACACACATCCTATCACTGCTTCCTATGAAGCGAGCCCCCCACCCACCCCCTCCCATAAGCCCAGCTCCCTCAGACTTTCTTAAGAGATAACCTGAATATTTTCCACCTTCAAACTTCCCTTCCTCTTCCCACGATTCTTGCTTCATTTATCATCTTAATTGCCAAACTCCCTCCATGCTTAATTTTCCCGGCCATTTGGCGCTAAATTCTATTTTCACACTAAAGGTGCTATTGAAATGCTTGATATATATATATATATATATAATATATATATATATATATATATATATATATATATATATATATATATATTATATATATATATAATACATATATACTATATATATATATATATATATATATATATATATATTATATATATAGATATAATTATATATATGTATATATATAATTATATATATATGTATATTTATATTTTTTACATACACATATGTGTGTGTGTGTGTGTTGTGCATGTTCTTTGTCTAACTTTTCTTCTTTACAACTGTCCTTCGCTGAGGATGACAGTGATTTATCAACGATCCAAAAATGTCAGTAATGGAATTATTTCTTATACTTCCCCTTTTTTAACAAATGCATTTATCAAATTCCCTTTCACTTGCCTTTCCCTTATTTTGTAGATTTTTTTCTATTTGTTTTCTTTTAGTTTCTATCTTTTCCTTGTTTGTTTCCTATATCTCTCGATCCTACTTTTAAGAATACGTTTTATATCTTCAGCTTTCCCAAAGATCGCCTTTCCTCCTTCTATTCTATTCCTCTCCTCTCACTCCTCATTCTCCTCTGTCTTCCCTTTTTTTTCCTTATTCCATTCCATGTTTCTTTCCTTCCCTCTTCCTCTTCTACCATACTGCTTCTCATCCCAGTCCTCTTCCCTTTTTCCATTCCTACTTTCTTCCCCTCCTATTCTCTTTTCTTTTTGCCTCCTTCCTCTTCCTCCTCCTCCTCTAAGTTCTCCTTCTCATCCTTTTCTTCCTTACTCCCTCCCATTTCTTTTCATCTGTTTTTCTTCCCCCGTCTCCCTTCATTTCTCCTCCCCCTCCCTCTCGTACTTCTCACCCTACCTCTTCTCCTCCTTCACTTCCTTTGATCCTCCTCGTCCTTTTCTCCCTCCCTCTCCTCCTCCACATTCTCTTCTCACACTTCCTCCCTTTGTTTCTTCGTGCCTTCCCCCTCGTCCTTCTCTCCCCTTCCTCCTCCCTCTCTTCCTGCTCTTCCTACCCCGCCTCCCTTCGTTTCGCCTCGTCCTTATCTTCGCACTCCTCTCCCCCCCCTTCTCCTCTCTGTCTTCCTGCTCTTCCTACCCCGCCTTCCTTCGTTTCTCCTCCTCCCCCTCGTCCTCCTCATTCTCCTTCTTCGTTCCCGAAACTCACCAATGCCTTCCAAGGGATTATATCTGGCAATGGTCTCCTTCGCCAGATGGTACTTCTCGGTGTAGTCGCCAGCTTCGGTTAATACAGCGTCGTAGTCTGCAATTTAGTTGCATCGGGAAACAGGAAAAAGAGGAATTAATCAGAGAGTATA
>NC_051396.1:36931204-36941204 GCF_015228065.2 Penaeus monodon
GGAGAGGCGGGCGGGGAGTGGGGCGCGGCGAGGGGGGGGGAGGGAGAGAAAGAGAGAGAAACAGGCAGACAAAGAGAGAGACATAAAAAATTGGAAAAGGGCGACAAAGAGAGAGAGAGAGAGAGACTGACTGACAGAGAGACAGAGAGAGATGGAGAAGGGCGAGAAAGAGAGAGATGGAGAGGGGCGAGAAAGAGAGAGATGGAAAAGGGCGAGAAAGAGAGAGATGGAAATGGGCGAGAAAGATAGAGATGCACAAACAGACATGAGAAATAAAACGATAAAAGAATAACCGTGGAAAGTTTAGCGAAAAGAAAAGGAAATGAAACACGGCATTGCGGGCGCCGGGCGTAAAGACAACATGGTCAAGAAAGTGAAAAGTATTAAAAACTAGTAGAAGGAAAGCGTAAAGAACAGCAAGGAAGAGGAAGGGCGTTACAGGAGACTGAAAAAGACGCAAACGTAGAAGGAAAAAGTAAAAACTACGAGGAGCGGAGGGATTTTATTTAGTAAAGTATATGTTCAGAATATCATATGCGTATGTAAGTACACACATGTGTACATGTATAAACACACTTATGCTTTATTCATGTACTTACCTGTCTCACACTCGCATAAACATATAAATATTTACATGTAGTTTTGTTGTTTTACCTTTATTAACATTAGTATCATTATAGTATCATTGTGTATCATTTTAATTATTATCATTGTTATTATTATTGTTATTATTATTATTATTATTATTATTATTATTGTTAGATTTATTATTATTATCATCATTATTATTATGATTATTATTATTATCATTATTTTCTTTATTTTCTTCATTATTGCTGTTATTTAATTGATCTTTATTGTTATTGCTATAAAAATAATCGTTAATATTATTGTAGTCATTATCATCATCAGTGTAGGTTTAAAATAAGAAAGACAAACTCTTATAAAAAAAAAATATATATATATATATATATGTATATATATATATATATATATATATATATATATATATATATATATATATATATATATATATATTATGAAAACTGGATGCAATTTAAAAACACACTTTTCATTGTCTTTCCATCAATGTGCAGTTTTTTTATGCATCAAATGAAATAAAAAACAGTAAAGGCAATTAGTTCAGTGTAGCTAATAATGAGCAGAGTTTGAATTGGGATCATCTCACACTTAGCTTTGTGACAGCTAATCATTCCTCATGCAAGAGGCAGAATGGTGTTTATTTTGTTAATTTAATGTTTTTCATTTCTTATAAGTACTTCTCCTTGTCAAATATTGATAAAAGTTATTTGTAATTACCGCTTTAACTAACTGGCACAAATACTGTTACGAAATGGCCTATTATTATCAGCTTCATGATAATCATTTTTATTGTTTCAAGTTTCGTGGTCTTATCACATTATTGTTTTTATCATTGCTAACATTAATATTGTTGCAAATATGATCAATATCAATATCAAAATTGTTATTATTATCATCATAATCGTTATTACCATATAATTAATATTATTTTCATTATTAATATTATTCTCATTATAATTCTTGTTCTTATTATTTTGTTGTTATTCTTATTCTTATTAACATTATAGTCATTATTGATATTATCATCATTGTTATCATTACTACTATTCTGATTATTGCTACTATTATCATTACCATCATTATTATTATCACCACTATTAATATCAGTACCTCTAATACAGTTATCGTTATTACTATTTTTATCTCTATTATCGTTGCTGTTGTTATATCATTATCATTATTATTATTATTATTATTATTATTATTATTATTATTACTGTCATCATCATTATTATCATTCTAACTGCTGTAGTTATAATAATAATAATAATAATAATAATAATAATAATAATTATTATTATTATTATTATTATTATTATTAATACTTTTATTGTCATCATTATCATTATCATTAGCATCATTATCAGTAATACCAGTATTACCAGGTTATCACTATAATTATTACTATGATTATTGATATTGATATTATCATTATTATCATTTGTATTTACTCATTACTTTTATCTCTAAGCTCAACATTATTATCCTTATTTTTCATTACTTTTGTCATAATTTTCATCTTTATAGTCATCTTTATTTTCATTATTAATGCATATTAATTGCTTGATTGTTTGATAGTTCGACTGATGGACAGAGAAAAAGAATAAGATACTCTGACTGTCTGTTAGATAGTCAAACAGACAGACAGACAGAGCAGACAGACTGACAGGAGCAGAATGAGAACAACGGAATAGACAGATAATCCGGCGTAGAGAAGGGAGGAGCAGAAAGAGGAATCGAATCCGGGCATGAGAAAATCCGTTGACTTTTCTCGGGCTCGGATTGGTGGAGGCGGGAAGGGAAAGGGGCCAATCATCGGACTGGAAAATATATCGTCTTCCAATCACCGCTATGCTATTTTATCTCGATGTTATAGTTGCGACGTGATTGGAGGATTTGAAGATAGATGAGGATGAAGTCGTCTTAGTCTTGGTTTTAATATTTTCAGAATGCTTTTATCATTAATGCAAAGTGCATATCTTGCATATATGAAAATCGTTTCGCGATCTTTAGCAAGTTTCCAGAATAGTCTATGCATTAATCATTCATATATAAAGCAAAGATTTCCCCCCTTTCAAATGACTCTATTTTATAAAAATAAAAGTCGAAGAGATTCTTTAGAGAATTTTCATTCAAAAGAGATCGGTGCCAGCGCTATTCATAAAATTTTGATCAACTTGCCGTCGCTTCGCATGTCTTTCCTCGATGCAATTCGCTCTCACACCCAGGCTTCGTTCTAACGTAAGGAACATCGTATGTGGCAGGTTTCCTGAGAGAGAGAGAGAGGAGAGAGAGAGAGAGAGAGAGAGAGAGAGAGAGAGAGAGAGAGAGAGAGAGAGAGAGAGAGAGAGAGAGAGAGAGAGAGAGAGAGAGAGAGAGAGAGAGAGAGAGGAGTGCCTCTTGAAATTATTTTGGGGGCCTTTTCTTTTTATCTTTATCATTGTGAGAGGGATTATGATAATGATAATATCAATACTGATAACAATGACGATGATGATGATGATGATAATAATAATAATAATGATAATAATAATAATAATAATAATAATTATTATTATTATTATTATCATTATTATTATTATTATCATTATTATTATTATTATCATTATTATTATTATTATTATCATTATTATTATTATTATCATTATTATTATTATTATTATTATTATTGTTATTATTATTATTATAATGAGAATACTACTATAAATAATGATGATAATAATAATAATGATAAGGATAATTATAATCATTACTATTACTGTTATCATAGAGATGGATAGACGTATAGACTATAGCATTATTACCATCATTATTATTATTATCATTATTATTGTTGGCATTATCATCTTTTTATTTTCAATATTACCATAATTTTCATTATTATTGTTATTACTATTATCATTATCATTACTATTTCTACTACTTTACTACTATTATCATTGCCAATATTATTTTTATGATCATTATTGTTATTATTAGTATTATAACCACCACTAATAATATTATCATTATCATAATTATCTCGGTTGTCTATAGTCTGATGATTTTCATTACTACGATTATCATCGTCATTATTATCGATCATCAACATTATCGTCATTGTCATTATTATCACTATCAACTATTATTGTGCTTGTTGTATTATCACTACCTTTTGTATTATTATTATGATCATCGTCATGATTACTATCATTGTCAGTATTGTTTTGTTGTTACTATTATGTGTTTCTGCTATAATCTCTTATTATTATTATTATCATTATTATTACTATCATTATGCTTATCATTATTATTATCACTATCATTATCATTATCATCATCATCATCATCATCATCATCATCATCATCATCATCATCATCATCATCATCATCATCATCATCATCATCATCATCGTCATTATCATCATCATCACCATTATCTTCATCATCATCATCATCACTTTTATTATTATTATTGCTACTCTATATTTCTTTATTATTATCATTATCATTACCACTGTTATTACTGTCGCCATTATAATTGTTACCATTATCATCAGTGGTATTATTATTAGTAATTGTAGTGGTAATTATAGTTGCAAAAACAATGGTAACTAGTATACTACTGTTTTTACAACTAGTAGTATACTTTACATGTTTATGGTAGTGCAATATTTATCTATAATACAAAGCGTTAGGCTATTGCACAGCATAAGCTTTAGAAATAATGATGAATTTCAGGCTTCAGAGGAACTGAAGTGGCGCATTTATTCGGATTGCAATTGCAGAAACATAAATCAGCTCAGTCAGCGCTAGACATATCTACTTATCTATCTATCTATCTATTATCATATCTACTGCCATTACCCTCTGTCTGTCTCCATCTCTATGTTACTAACTATATATTGTATAATTCTCTTCGTCTTTCCCCCACTTTCGCTCACATTCTCACACACACACACGCATACACACACACACTCACACACACACACGCACACAAGCACGCGCGCGCGCACACACATACACACACGCGCGCACGCACGCAAGCACGCAGACACACACACGCACGCACGCAAGCACGCAGACACACACGCTCCACCGCCCGCCTGCACACGTATTCACGTGCGTAAAATATATAACAAGCAATTCAAAAAGCTTTAACGGCATATGCCTCGAAACAAAGAATTAAAATATGAGCTAATGGGTGTTTATGATCTAGCTGGGAGTCTAATGGACCTGTTAAGGCTAAATAGGCATAGTGAGTTAAAATGGAAAGCAGTCTATTTGCAGAACATCAATAGTTTTCATTTCTGCCTTTCGTTGTTTTGCTTATAAATGAAATAGTTTGTCATTACGGGTGATTTGGCATGCGTTAATCTAATAACAAGGGTATTGTATTTTGCAGATGGTTTTATGTACAGGAATTAAAATCTAATTCCCTATCACTGTTTGGCGATGGATAGATATGATAATTAAAGGTAATTTATATCCTTTAAATATTTTTCATTTCTGAAAGGTAGTCACGTGGTACTTGATAATTAATATGCTATTGAAACTTGTATATTTTGGAGTGAACGTTGTAAATCTAGCTCTTATAACCTTTGGAAAATCACCCCGCGATTGTTACTCCTCTGAAATTGTTAATCTTTAATAGAGTCTATGAAAAAAGTACAAGCATTATCAGTAAATAAAGTGTATCTCTTCACTTACAATGCACGATATCATATTACACCCTTGAAAGACCGGTAATGATTATAACTTGTTTGATTTGAATATTTCTTCCGCTTGCATGAATTAATTAGATGTAGAAAAAAAATAATCGGTCGAAAGTACAAGTGTTGATCAATATTGCAAAGATCGCAGTATGCTGCAATATTCGGACACAATCCGGACGTAATAACAAATGCAGTAGTACTAAGATCGATATCTCTTTATCAAGCTGTCTCTCTCTGTCTACTTCAGTATTTGCAATTTCATCAATATTTTTGCAATCCAAACCGCAACTCTGGCGAGACGTTGCATTCTATATTAAAGCCGGTAAGGTTAAAAGGATGAGTGGGAGGACTCTGTTGCAAGAGAAGCAAAGAACTGGGGGGGGGGGGAGGCAGAGAGATAGAGATAGAGAGGGAGATAGATAGATAGATAGAGAGAGAGAGAGGAGAGAGAGAGAGAGAGGAGAGAGAGAGAGAGAGAGAGAGAGAGAGAGAGACAGAGAGAGAGAGAGAGAGAGAGAAGTGAGAGAGAGAGAGAGAGAGAGAAGTGAGAGTGAGTGAGTGAGAGAGAGAGAGAGAGAGAAGGAGCCGCAGACGGGAGCGCGCGAGCGAAAAGCGCGTCCTCGCCTGTGCTCTCGCGGCGCACGGGGAGGCCCGCCATTCCGCGCTGCCTTTGTCTCCTTCCCGAGGATAATCCGCGAAAGAAACGAAGTGAAAACAGCCAACATTGGAAGTTGTTGAAGCTGCCGACTCTTTTCCTATATATATAAATCCTCCACTGATCACTTTCTCATTCGAAAAAAAGGGAAGAGAGAGAGAGAGAGAGAAGGGAAAAAATAATAAATCCCAGAGTATATTACATCAACTTTGGAAAATTGCTGGAATGAAACGTGACTAACTGGAAATTTGGAAGATTGAGTTAAAACGACGATGGGAAAAAAGGTCTGACAGCGAGGACTTTGAGAAATTTATAACTCGAGAGAAACGGGGAAGAAGAGAGCGGAGAGTGGAGAGGCTGGTAAGTAGGTAAGCGGATAGATGGATAGAATGGTGCACTGATAGGCAGGCCATCGATTTACCCTTTTAAGGGTAAAATAGAGGATGGGGGACAGATAGAAGAATAGATAGAGGGGAGAGAGAGAGACGGGGCAGAGAGAGAGAGAGAGAGAGAGAGCGGGGCCCGAGGGAGGGGAGAGGGAAAGAGAGAGAGAGAGGGGGAGAGAGACAGGGAAAAAAAAAAGAGAGGAGAGAGGGGAGAAAGAAAAAAGAGAGAAAAGAAGAGGGGAGGGGAGGGCAGAAAGAGGAGGGATGTTAAAAGGGAAAAAGTCAAAAAACCAAAAAAGTAACAGGGCCCAAAAAAGGCAGGACAAAAGGGGGGACGTTAGTTCCCCGCTAAGGGCAGATAAAATTACCACAACCGATAGAATATACAAAGACAATAATTCTAAAACAAAAAAAGGGGGGGAGGGGGGAGGGGGGGAGGGAAGAGAGGGAGAGAGGAAGAAAGAGACAAAAGACAGAGAGAGAGAGAGAAAGAAAGAGGAGAGAGGGGAGAGAGAGGGAAAAAGGAGGAAAGGAGAAAGAGGGAAAAAGAGAGAGAGAGAAAAGGGGAAAAAGGGGAGAGGAGAGAGGGAGAGAATAAGAGAGGGAAAAAAAAGGGGGAAAGGGGAGGGGAGAGAGAATAAAAGAGAAAAATAAGAAAGAGAGAGAGGAGAGAGGGGGGAGAAGGGAAAAAGGGGAAAAAAGTGAAAAAAGAGAGAGAGAGAGAGGGGAGAGGGGGGGGGCGAGGGGGGGAGAAAAAGAAGGGGGAGAGAAGGGGAGAAGAAAAGGGGAAGGGGAGGGAGAGGGGAAGGGGGAGGGGGAGGGGGGAGAAGGGGGAGAGGAGAATAAGGAGAGGGGGAAAAGAGGAGAGAGAGGAGAAGGGGAGAAGAGAAAAAAGAGGGGAAAAGAAAAGAGAAGAGAAGGGGGGGAAAAGGGAGAGAGAGGAGGGAAAAGTGGGGGGAGGGGGGGAGAAGAGGTGGGCGGGGGGGGGGGGGGGGGGGGGGGGGGGTGAGGGGGGGAGAGGGGGGGGGGGGGGGGGGGGGGGAGGGGAGGGGGAGGAGGGGGGGGGGGAAGGGGGGGGGGAGGGGGCGAGGCGGGAAGAAGGAAAGAAAGAGAGAGAGAAAAAAAGGGGGAGACAGGGGAAAAAGGGAGAGAGAAAAGGGGAGGGATGGGGGGGGAAGGGGAGAGAAAAAAAGGAAAGGGGAAGGGAAAAAGGGGGAGAAAGAAGAAGGGAAGAGGGGGGAGGACAGAGAGAAAAAAAGGGGAGCGAGAGGTTTTGGGGAAGGAGAGAGAGAGAGAGGAAGGGAAGAGAAGGTCGGGAGAGGAAGGAGGGGAATAGGGGGGAGAGAGAGAGAAGCAGAAAAGAAAGAAGGGGAGAAGAGGGGAAGGGGAAAAAGAGAAAGAAGACAAGAGAGAAGGGAGAAAAGAAAAAAAAAAAAAAAAGAAAGAGGGGAGGAGGAAAAAGAGAGAGTGGAAATGGGGAGGGGGAAAGGGGGAGGGAAAGGAGAAAAAAAGGGGAGAGAGAGAAAAAGAGAGGAGAAAGGAGAGGGGAGGGAGGGAAAGGGGGGAGGGAGGAGGGAGAGAGAGAGAGAAGAGAGAGGGGGACCGGGGCAAGGGGAAGAGAAAAAAAAGAGGAGAGGGGAGGGGGAGAGAGAGAGAGCACCGGGAAAAGCGGGGGGGAGAGAGAGGGGGGGGGGGCCCGGGGGAGAGGGAGGGAACGAGAGAGAGAGAGAGAAGAATTAGTGGAAAGAGAGGGGGGGAGGGAGGGGGAAGGGGACGGGAGAGGGGAAGAAGGAGGAGGGGAGAAAGAAAGAGGGGAAAGGGGAGGGAAAAGGGGGAAAGGGGAGAAAGAAGAGAGGAAAGGAAAAAAAGGAAGGGGAGAGAGAAAGAGGGGGGGGAGAAGGGGAGAGAGAAAAAGGAGGGGAGAGAGGGGAGGGGAGAAAGAGAGAGAGAGAGAGAGAGGGGAGAGGAGAGAGAAAAGAGAGAATGAAAAGAGAAAAGAGAGAGAGAGAAAAGAAGAGAATAAGAGAAGGGGAGAGAGAAAAAGAAGGGGAAGGGAAAGAAAAAGAGAGAAGGAAAAAAGACCGGGGAGAGGAGGGAGAGAGGTTGGGGAGGAGGGGAAAAAGGAGGCGAAGAGGGGAAAAAGAGGAGAGAGGGGAGAGAGAAAAGGGGAGAGACAGAGAGAAGAGAAGAAAGGAGAGGGGGGGAGAGAGAGAGGGGGAAGGGGGGGGGGGGAGAGAGAGAAAAGGGGTGGGGGAAAAACGAGAAGAGAGGAAAAAGAGAAGAGAGAGGAGAGAGGGAAAAGGGGGAAAAGAAAAAAAGAGAGGGGAAAGGGGGAGAAGAGAGAGAAAAGGGGAGAGAAAAAAAGGGGGGGAGAAAGGGGGACGGGGGGGATGAGGGGGAGAGGGAAAAAGAGAGAGGGAGGAGAGGGGAAAAGGGGGGGAAGAGAAGAGAGGAGAGGGAGGGAAAAGAGAGGAGAGAGAGAAAGGAGAAAGGGGGGAAGTTTAAGGGGAGAGGAGAGAGGAGAGAGGAAAAAGAGAGGAAAAGAAAAGGGAGAGGAGAGGAAAAAGAGAGGAGGGTTTTCCCAAAAGAAAGGAGAGGGGGGGGAGAAAAAAAGGGGAGAGAGGAAAAGAAAAAAGAGGAAAAAAAGAAAGGGGGAAAAAGGGGAAAAAAGAGAGGAAAAGAAGAGAGAGGAAAAGAGAGAGAAGGGGAAGGGGAGAGAGAGAGAGAGAGAGAGAGAGAAAAGAGAGAGAAAAGAAAGAGAGAGAAGGGAGGGGGAGGGGAGAAAAGGGAGAGAGAAGGAGAGGGGAGAGAAGAGGAGGAGGAAAAAGAGGGGAGAGGGGGGGAGAATGAAAAGGGGAGAGAGGGGGGAAAAGAGAGAAAAAGAGAAGAGGAGAGGAAAGAGGAAGGGTGGGGAAAAAGGGGGAGGAAAAGAAAAGGGGAGAGAGAGAAAAGAGAGGGGAAAAGGGGAGAGGGGAAAAAAGAGAGAGGGGAGAGAGAGGAGAAAGAGAGAGAGGAAAAAGGGAGAGTGGGGAGAGGGGGGGGGGAGAAGGGGGAGGAGAAGAGAGAAGGGAAAAAGGGGGAAGAGAGGGGCGAGAAAATGGAAAAGGGGGAGAAAAGAGAGGGGAGGGGGGGAGAGGAAAAAGAGAGGGGAGGGGGGAGAGAGAGAAAAGAGGAGAGGGGAAAGAAGGGGAGAGAGGGAGAGAAAGAGAAAAAAGAGAAAAAAAAGAGAGTGAGGGGGAGGGAAGGAGGGGGAGAGAGGGGGAGAGAGAGAGGGGGGGAGAGGGGAGGGAAAAAGAGAGAGAGAGAGGAGGGGGGAAAGGGGAAAAGAAAAAAGGAGGGGGAGAGGGGAGAGAGAGGAAAAAGGGGGGGGAAAAAGGAAAAGAGGGCCCCGAGAGAGAGGGGGGGAGAGAGGGGAAACGGGGAGGGGAGAGAGGAGAGAGAGAGGGGAGGGGGAGAGAGGGAGGGGAGAGGGGAGAGAGAATAAGAGAAAAGAGGAGAGGGGGAGAGGGGAGGGGAGAGAAGGGGTGAGAGGGGGAGATGAGAGGGGAGGAGAAAAAGAGGGAGGGGAAAAGAGGAGAGGAGAAGGGGAGGAGAGGAAAAAAGGTTTGGGGGAGAGGGAGAAAAGGGGGAGAGAGAGGGAGGGGAAAAGAGGGCGAGGGGAA
>NC_051396.1:36947684-36965184 GCF_015228065.2 Penaeus monodon
TTTGGGAGCAACAAACAATATGCCATTTAGATGAACTATACCTCTCGTTCCCTTTAACCGTTGTCAGATTTTTCTTAATTTTGCTCTGTAATATGTATCAGACTAAATTATAAAATAAATGGCCTTTCTTTTGCTTTGTTTCATGATTTTTGTTTCTTATTCTATCGTCTGTTTTTATCCTTCGTTTTTATGACTTTCCCTATTTTTGCTTCTCCATTAATTGACATTGCTAAAGAGGAATTTAATATATTTTTTCTTTTTAGTCTCGTGAAGAGAGTAGTGTTATCATAGAATAATACTTTCCACCTCCGTCGCCTGTCCACTTTTTCCCTTTATAACGACGAATTTATAAGTGTCACATCGCTTTGCTTCGTGAAAACGGAAGGTTTGGTAGCGACTTTCTACAAGACCAACGGATTTTCGTTTTATTTGTATATCTGTAATTTATTTTACATACTGCACCATATATTATTTTGCGCTACATAATATTGTCTATATCATACCACTACAATATATTGATTAAGCTTCACTACAGTACAGTACAGCATTGCACGTTTTATTGCGATCGGCCAAATCAATTAGATCCTAGCTGCCGCCCACTTGGCTTCCACGTGGATTCCTAGCGCCCCTATCCTCATACACACATGCGAACACACAGCCTTTTTTATTTGGTATACTTCACATTGAAAACAACAAGATTAAGCACAAAAGTTGTATTTACCTAATATAGTAAACCAATTCATTCAGCAGATTCATCCTGTCAGCAATATGGAAGGTACAATCAACATCTCACCAGTAACCATACTAACACATTTCATGTCTTCACAGTAAGAAGTAAAAAAAAATAATAATAATAATTGCTCCCAGTGCCATCCTGTCGCGCCCTTTTGTCTCCATCCATATCTTGGGGCACCGCTTACCCTGGATCCAAAGATTTAAGTCAACTACCTTTTGTGACACTCCATCAATTTGAATTAAATAACGTCAAATTAGGTTGACCCCCGTAGAATTCGAACTAATGTGTGTGTGTGTGTGTGTGTGTGTGTGTGTGTATGTGTGTGTGTGTGTGTGTGTGTGTGTGTGTGGTGTGTGTGTGTGTTGTGTTGTGTATCTCTCTTTCTCTCTCTCTCTTCTCTCTCTCTCTATTCTCTCTATATATATATATATATATATATATATATATAGTATATATATACATATATATATATATATATATATATATTATATATATAATATATATATAATATGTGTGTAGGTGTGTGGTGTGTGTGTGTGTGGTGTGTTGTGTGTGGTGTGTGTGTGAGTGTGTGGTGGTGTGTGGTGTGTGTGTGTGTGTTAGATTAGGGTTAGCTATGTTTACGCTAATCAGGTAAAAAAGGTAGCAAGTTTAGGTTGTAGCTTGTTGCATTAGGTTAGCTCTAATTAGGTTAGGTTAGGTTGGATTCATTAAGTTAGATTAATTTTAGTTTGGTTAGGTAGAGTACATGTTTAATTAAGTAATTTAAGTTAGGATTAGTAGGCTTGCTTAGGTTCAGTATCGTTGGGTTAGGTTTCTGTTAGGGTCAATTCAAATTTAGGTTTGGTTCAGTAGATCAATTAGATGAGGCTTAGTTTAGCTTAGCTTAGCAACAATTTAGGCTAGGAAAAGTTTAGTTAGACTAGGTATGTTAGATTGGTAAGCAGGGGATGTTCAAGGCACTGGAACTGATCAGCCTTGCAGGTGCCACTCCGCCATCTCCACTCATGACCAGGTCAAGTTAGGGTAGGGTGAGTGAGAGTGGGAGAGCTAATTTAAGTTGGAATTAGTATAGATTAGGTTTATTTAGAGAGTTTGCTATTAGATAAGCTGATTTTAGTAGGTGAGGTTAGGTTTGGATATATTTGGGTTTAATTTTAGTTAGATCATGTTATTTAAAAATTTATTTAAAGGAAAGGGTTACTTTGGGTTTTAAAATTGTTTTTAGGATACATGTTTTAAATTTAAAGGGAAAGGGTTGAGGTTCATTGTTTAGCTTTAAGCAATTTTGTAAGTTTATGTGTTTTAAAAAGGGGAAATATTAGGTTAGTTGGGTTTTATTTGGAGAAATTTTTTTTAGATGTAGTTTTTTTTTTGGGGTTACAAAATTTACGCTTGGTTTAGGGCGTGAGTTTGTTTATGTTTGTTTTGGGGAAATTTTTTAAGTATTTAGGTTTGTTTAGATATTTTGGGTTTTCCCGCTCTGGGTTACATCCTGCTAAAATTTTTTAAGATTTTGTTTATTTTGGGAAATATAGTTTAAGTTATTAGGTTGGGAATTAAGGGGGGTCAAAAAATTAAAAGCCCACTTCGGGTATCTGGTAACTTTCACTCTCTCTTTTCCCCTCTCTCTATCCTCTCTCTCTCTCTCTATTCTCTTCTTTCTCTCTCTTCTCTCCTCTCTCTCTCTCCCCTTTTCTCTCCCCCCTCTCTCTCTCTCTTTTTGCTTTAAAAAGGGAAAGGGGGGAAAAATTTAATTTAAAATTTCCCGGGCATTCGGAAACGCCGCAAAAACGAAATTCGGGAAAAATGGCCGAGCGAACAGCCCCCCTTGTGAAAAAAACAGTTTTTTTTTTTTTCAAAATTTAAATTTCTAACGAACCCAACTCCCGCCCGCAGGAAGCCAACGTGCTGCTTGCCCCTTTGCTGGCGTAAAGGAGGTGCCCCGGGCCTTGTCCCCCGGCCGGGTTTCCCCCTTTCCCACCCCTTTCCCCCCCCAACTTTCTCTCATTTCTCTCCCCACCCCCCCAAGTTCCCTCTCTCTCTCCTCCTCCTCTTCTCTTTTCTCTCCTCTCTCGTCTCTCCTCTCATCTTTTCTCTCCTCTCTCTTCCTTTTTCTTTTGTCTCCCCTCTCTCTCTCCTCTCTCTCTCTCTTCCCCTCTCTCTCTCTCCCCTCTCTCTCTGTCTGTCTGTCTGTCTCCCCTCTCTCATCTCTCCTCTCTCCCTTCTCTTCCTTTTCCCTTTTCTCTTTCTCTGTGTGGGGGGTGTGTGTGTGTGTGTGTGTGGGGTTGGCTGTGGGTGGTGTGTGTGTGGGGTGTAGGGTGTATGTATGTAAGGGAAAATTGTATATTAATATATTATTATATATTAAAATAATTTTATAATATTATATATAATTATGCATGTAGGTATTAACATAACTGCCACGTGGTCCAGGGAAAAGAGCACTAAAATCCGCCCCTCGTGGTCCCGATTTCAATTCCCCGCCACGGCAATCGAAAAAAAATTGCTTTGCACTACGATTTTAGTCGGGGCTGACTCACGGCGAAAAAAACGACATTCCCCTTTGAGAAACCCAAAGGGCCCAACTGTCGTAAGGGAAGCCCGCGGGCCTGTTTAGGCGGCCTAAAACCAGGGTTTTAATTAGGCTTTCAATAGGTAAAGGGGTTTTTGCCAAAAAAAATCTCAAGAAAATAAAATGGTTTTTAAAAACAATCATGTACAGCACACACACACACACGCCCAAACACACACACAACACACACACACACACATTTAATATAATATAATATATATTATATAATATAAATATAATATAAAATTATATATTAATAATTTTATATATTAATAATATATTAAATTAATGTATTATTATATCCCCTATATATATTTTAAACATATATATCCCAAAATAAATGTTAATATATATATATATAAAAATATTTATTATATATATATAATATAATTTTATTTTATATGAAAAAACCTTTTTAACTTATTTTCTATTAAATATTTAAAAAAACGTTTTATTTTTTCACCCCTCCCTTGCAAATTTCCTTTTTCGTATCAGGACATTTAAATTTGTTTTTATACCCGAAGTTGGGATTTCGGGGAATTGAAATGGTTTGGTACATATGTGGTAAACAGGGTTTTTTTCCCTTTGGTACAAAAAAAAAGAGTTTAATGTAGCATACCATTTTTAAATATACATCCCACAAACACACGAAACCCCACACAAAAACAACCAAACACATACATAAACTATAACATAAAAACACAGCACACACCCCCAAAACAAAACCCCACATACACATACAAAACCCCCAACCCAAACCCCCAACCCCACACACCCCACACACACACCAAAACACCCCACCCCCACCCCCACACCCCAAAACACACCCCACAATAAATGTATATTAATTTTATATATATATATAAAATGTTATTTTATATATATTTTTTTTTTTTTTAAACGGTATAGGCTCATTTTTGAGGGGCCGGGGTACAGCAGATATTAACTGTAGTTTTCATTTTTGTGATGCTTTTGGAGTGAGAAACGGGTGGGGCCCCCATTTCCCTTTCCCCCGGAGAGTCCCCCGGTTTTTCCCCTGTTTGGGTTAATAATTCTCCCTTTTTTATCCGGGCGGGGGACCAGCCAGGGCGGGTTTGGGCAATCGAAGTAAAAATTTCCTTCCCCGGGGGAAACCCAAACGAGACACCCGGGGGACTCAAACCCTCAAAATCAGTTTGCCGTCGTGACAGTTTTGATTTCCAAACGCTCAAAACCCCACTGGGCCCAACCCCGGGCGGCCTATAGGTTTTATATATATAAATATTTTATATATTATAATAAATATATTAAAATAATATTATATATATATATTTTATAAAATTTTTATATATGTATATATTGTGTTACTTTCATATATAAGTATTTTGTTATGTGTATAAATATTATTAAATATATATATATATATAATTAAATTTTATAATATATATAAAATATATATATATATATTATATATATACCCCCAAAACGTGTGCGTAGGTGGGGGCGTGTGCGTGTGGGGTGTGTGTGTGTGGGTGGTTGTGTGTTGTGTTTTTTTTGGTGGTTTTTTTTGTGGGGTGTGTCGTAAAAACAAAATGCACAAAAGAGTGTAAATTTTGAAAATAATGCATTACTAAATTTTACACTTTTTAGAATTTTTTTTGAAACTTTAAAAAAAAACAAACATTTTTGAAATTTAAAAATTTCCCCTCTAGGGGGAATTAACAGGCAGAAAGAAAAAACCCGGGTCAAAAATTTCCCAAAAGGGTAAAAAAAGGACCCCAAAGTTTTTCCTAAAAACGAGGGAGAATTCCAAATTAGTTTTTCTGTAAACTGAAACCCAGTTTTGGGAAGTTCGCATTTTTTGTTTTTGTGTTAAAAAGATAAAATCGCCTGGGGGACACACGTCCATAGAGATTAAAATTTTGAACGAAAATATATCATCTAGCACCCTTTTATCTTTTCAAATGTTTTATGCATATAGTAATATATATATAATATTTTTACATATACCAACAAATATATATCTATATATATATTAATATATATATATATATATAAAATTTTAATTTTATAATATATTTGTTTTATATAGCATGTACCCAGTATAAGTTAGAACACACACCCCACCACCCCACACACACAACACACACAAAACCATGATTTTGCTTATAAATAATATATATATAGTTTATATATAAAATATATAAATAATCTATATAATTAAATTTTAAAACCCTAAATTTTAAAATATATTATAATATAATATATATATATATGTGTGTGGGGTGTGTGGGTGTTTTTTGGGGGGGGTGTTGTGGGTGTGTGTGTGGGGTGTGGGGTTTTTGTGGTGTGTGTGTTTTGTGTGGTGTGGGGTGTGTGGTGTGTGTGTGGGGGTGTTTGGGGGTTGTGTCCCCGTGTGGGGTTTTACGGTGTGCCTATACACAGTACACACACCCCACAAGCCCAACCCCGGGATGCTGGGTCCCCAGCTGACCGACACCCCACACACCCCACACACCCACCACCCCAAAACCACACACACACACACCCCAAACACACACACAAAACACACACACCACACACACACACACACATACACAACACAAACAACACACAACACACAAAACACATACACACACAAGCACACAAAAAAACCCCAACACACACCCCACACACACACACCACACCCCACACACACACACACCCCACACACACACACCACATCCCTATGCTTTTTGGGCATAAAAATATTATTAATATTTTTATACTATATATATATATAATAAATATATATAATATATTTATACATATATAGGGGGTATTACCCCCAAACATATAAAATATATATATATATATATATATTATAGATATATAATAAATAATATTTTAATATTTAATGTGGGGTGTGTGTTTTTGTGTTTTGTGTTTTGTGTGTGGGTGGGGGTTTTGTTGTGTGTGTGTGTGTGTTTTGTGTGTGTTGGGGTGTGTGTGTGGTTTTACGTGTGTGTCTATACACACGCAAAACCACCCCCACCCCAAACCCCCCCACCACCCAAACTCCGGTGCTGTGCCCCCCCGCTGACCGCAGGGCTTTTCTGCCTTAGATTTCTCAGAGGCATTTGGGTTTTGAGTTGGGTTTTTAAACCCTAAACGGGAAAGAGGGTAAATTTTTGATTTTTTTTAACTGGTGTAATTTTACCCAAAATTTAGACAAGTTTTTTTTAAGGTAAAATAAATTTGGGGTGGTTTTTAAAAAGGTTAAAAATTGTCATAATGCCCTTTTTTAAAAATGTTCTCTCAGAAGAACCCCGGGGCCAGTCTATAAAAAGGTGGTAAACCCTTGGGAACCCCAAATCTCGGGTGTCGAGTCCCCCACCCCCCCTTTATTGAAGCCTGATGGAGTGTCCAATAGTCCGATGAGAAAGCTCCCGAAAAGGTCTGAACGCAGTTGCCTGGGCATCCGAGTCTGTTTTAATCATTTCAGTAAATAATTGAAGCCCCAACCCCTTGATTCAAAGTTTTACATTTAAAATGCAGATTGGGAAAATGAAAACCCGGTAAATTTTTATTTCAATCAGGTATCAAACGAAGGGAAGGGATTTATAAAGGGGTTTACATTACTCTAAATTTTTCCTTTGGGTCATTCGATCATTTTGATTCTTGTTCTGTGGGTTTAAATTCTCCAAGTCTTTCTTAAGAGTGCTTGTTCTTTTTTTTTTTTTTTTTTTTTTTATTAAATTTCCCCTTTCAAATTTAAAAGGGTGGGACATTGGACATGTAGGGATATCGGGTCTTTAAACCCGCATACAAGTTTTTAAAACGAAAATTTTCATACCCTCTCTATAAGTTCTTACCTGATTTTAATAACGAGCAAGTTTATTAAGAATTTTCTATGACCACAAATAAATTGACATCTGTTTTTTTTATGTGCTTGTGGTTTTGGAAAAAAATTTCCCTTCAGAAACGTAATTTCCCCCCGCCCATTGGAAAAGGTTTAAGAGTTCAGTACTTTTTTTTAGGCTACAAAAATAGAAAAGTTGTTTTTCTATTTTCCCTTCCTGCCAGTCTTTGACAAGTCGATCAAAGGAAATTAAAAGGGTTATTTGAATAATTTATTAGTTGGGGAAACAGAGTTCCCTTTTCCTGAAAATTCTATTTTGCTAACTCAAAACTTTCTTCTAAGGGGGTCACACAATGGGCCCCAAAATAAATTTTTTTGTTTACAGCCCCCCTTTTTTAGAAACACAACTCCCGCACCTGAAAGCCCCCAGTTTAAACAGTACCACAAGTGTGGGCCCTACTTGGGCGGGAAGGGAATCTGCGCCAAAAAATGCGGGTCACCCTCTGACCCGAGGGTGTAGGATACATAGCTATCAAATTTGGGTTGTTTTCTTCAATTTGGGACGGCAAGTTATTTTGGGGTTTTTCACCCAAAGTACCTCTTGTGAATCTTAGGGGAAACGCGGGGATGTTATGGTTTGCGCCTTGGTTTTTTTTCCCAATCCTTTTCCGGTCGGGCCCATGAACGTGTTGGTTTTTCCTTTGGGACCCAAACGCAAGGGACAAAAACAATGACATGGGTTTATTTCTTCATTTGTCTTTCGGGTTTTTGTGAATCATTTTACATACAATTTTCCGCTTAAAAATTTCCCCTTAAATTTAATCAAGGGGTTTTAATATATTATATAATCAAAATTAATATATAAAATATATAAAAAAAATATATATTATCTTTTATTAATGATTTTATTATTTTATATATATTATATTTTAAAATAGTTTATATATATTTTGGTATTTTAAATTATATCCCTTATATTATATTATTATATATATTAATATAAAAGGTCAATATATATATTTTATATTATATATATACATATTATAAATATATATATATATATTTAATATTGTATATATTATATATATTTTTATATATATCATTTTATATATACATACATACACAAAACATCCATATATATATTTTAAAATTTTAAATTTTATATATGATATATTATATTATAATAATTAATTTTAATATAAGGTTATTCTCAAATAAACAAAATTTTTTTAACAAAAATGTTTTTGTAAAGAAATATGCTGTAAAAGGGAAATTTTCATTAAGTTTATAAACGAAAAACCCCATTTTTTTGATAAGGTAAAAATATAAACCCCATGTTTTAATTTTTAAATGAAATCGTATGTTTTTTTGCCGTTTCCCATTGCGCTTTCTTCCTTGTGGAATTAAAAAATGTTTTAAATTTTAACGAATTTGTTTACTAAGGCTGCTGACCCGCCATTTGGTAAGAGGGGGGGAAGGCGCACTCAGGGGGGCCCGAAAAAATATGGGTTACAGGGGGGTTTTTTAAAACGTACCCTGGACGTTTTCGTTAAAAAAAATATACATTTAAAAACTTTAAAAATTTTTTAAAATCAACACACCCCAAAACCACACACACAAACACACACAAAAAAAACACAAAACCCCACACAAAACACAAACACCCCCCCACACACACAACACCCCCACCCCCACACAAAACAAAAACACACCCCACAAAAACCCCCACCACCCCCCCCCCAAACCCCCCCCCCTTTCCCCCCCCCCCATATTTATTTTTTACTTTACTCTCTTTTCCTCACTTTTCGTCGAAATATTTAGAGAAAAGGGAAAGACCTTAACAAGTAAGTGTCCGTAAAGGGATAACTAAACTGGGAAACTGGTTGAAAAGACGGGTTTTTATATTTACGACAAAGGAGAAAAACCAGTGGGGCGCCCCAAAATTTCCTAAACTCAAGTTTGTATGAGGGCTTTTCCTTTTTTTTTTTTTTTTTTTTTTTTAAAATGGGCAGGAAAGTTATGCCTTAGAAATTCAAACCCCTATATCTATATTTCTATGAAAAAAGTATTTGGGGGGTAAAAGAAATTTTCCCTTATATAAATACAACCAAAAATTTAGTAATGGAAACCTTGCAGTGTTTACCCGAGGTCTGAATGAATTAGAAAGTGTAAATATATGTGGTTTGGGAACCCCACACAACCCCACACACACACACACACACACACCACACACACACACACACACACACACACACACACACACACCACACACAAAACAAAAACACACATACAACCCCCCACATACACACAAACACACACACACCAAAACACACACACACCCCAACACACCACAACACACAAACACACCACACATACACACACACCACACACCACCAAAATTATATAATTTTATATATTTTAAAATATAATATATATAATATTTTATATATATAATAAATACAGTTATATAATATATATTAAAAATTATATATAATACATATATAATTTTATATAATTTATATATATATATAGGTTGCGCCCCGCGCGCTGTGTGTTGTGTGTGTGTGTGTGGTGGTGCCCCGCGCGTGCATGGTGTTATCGTTTAACACAATGACCAGTGGCCCACCAGTTTAGAAGAAAAACTTTCAAGATGAGTTTTCCCAAAAACTTGACAACGGGGTAAAAAACTTTCAAGGGAGAGAAATATTGGGAAAACCTTTTGAAAATTTAAAAAATTTTGTAATTATTACAGTTACTTTTCCCGTTCAAAGAATATTATGGCTTTAACATTTGGGAATAGAAAATGGTATTTTATTTGGATGCCAATAATTTTTAAAAATTTTAAAAAATTTTTTTAAATTTCGGCTCCCCCCCTTGTTAGGGCCCTTGGGGATGCACATAAATAAAACGCCAAAGTTTGGAAAAAAAGGAAAAAAATGAGTATTTCCCCGAGCTTTCTTCACCAAATTTTTTTGGGTACTTAAAAGGAAGTATTTCATATAAACCCTAAAACAACAAAAAACAATATACAAAAAACAATAAAAAAAAAATAACCCCAACTTTTCTCTTCCTCTCCCCTCTCTTCTTTCTCTCCCCTTTTCTTCTCCCCTTCCCCTCTTTTCTCTCTCTCTCTCTCTCTCTCTCTCTCTCTCTCTCTCCACTATCTATCTATCTATTTTTATCTCTATTCTCTTTCCCCCTTTTCTTTTCTCTCATTCTTTCTTATTTTTAAACCCTTTTTGAAAGTAAAAAAAAAAAAATGAAAAGAATATAAAAAGCTATACATTTTTTCTTTTTTTTTAAGGGTTTTAAAAAAAGGCCTCAATTTCAAGGGTCCCGACCTTTTTCAAACAAATGGCACCCTGACATGACAAAAAATTCCCAGGGGCCCTAAGATTGGGATGGAACATCAGAATAAATTTTTTTTACATCAAGTTAAAAAAACGTTGTGCCTTCCGCCTTTTTATTGTCGGCTTTAAAATTCTAAACAGTAATTATCTACAGGTTTTTAAACCCGTTTTACTTCCCCAAAAAAAAAATAATTTAAATCATTAGAATGTAGGGGGCAAGTTTGCTTTGCCCCCCGTGTCAAAACTATTTAAATATTTGGGTTTTTTTTCAGAGACACATGGCATATAAAAAGGGTTAAAACTTTGTTCTTTAAACTTTTTAAAAAGTTACAACCCTTATGACACATTCCCGTATTTGGTAAATTTTTAAAATAATTTTACCCAAACCAAATCACTGTGAGTGAAGAGCCGACCCATTTACTCACGGAAACTACGTACAGCACCCGTATTGCCAAGATAAAAAAATGTCACCTCCAGACTCATGGGTTACCAATTTTAAGTGGGGGAATTAACACAGCGGCGATTCCCTTAATTTTAAGCAAAATTTTTACAGGTAGGAAAAACGCTGTCCTAATTACAGTGACCAATAAAATAAAAAGTTATATTTCCATGCCCAAAAAAAAAAAACATATTTTTTGTTTGGAAAGAATTTGGAATTCCCCTTTCCCTAAAAAAATAAAATGGATGCCAACTAATGTTCTTGCGGTTAAAAATTTTTAAAAAAAATAACCCGATACTCTGAGATCCCATATTTAGATATTTCAAAAGGGTGTGTTTTTTTTGGTGTGTGTGTGGGGTGTGTGTGTGTGGTGTGGGGTGTGTGGTGTGTGGTTGGTGTGTTGGGGTGTGTGGGGTTTGTATATAATTTTTATAACAGGATTTCGTCATCCAATCAAAAATTTCCGGGAGCTCTCGAAACCAAATACAGCCAGCGGCCCCTTGCCTTTATAAAGTTTTTTCTGGTAAAATTTTTTTGCGCCTTTACTCCTAAAAGGGCGCTTGGCTTTAACATGCCCAAAAAATATGTTTAATAATTTTTGTCAGTAGGGCGAAAATTTGATGAAAAAAAACCCAAAAACGGTTACATTTAAAGGAAAAAATATATTGAATTAGATAAAATTTTTTAGGGTTAAAGGAACCCCATGCAGAAAGCGAGAGCACCCATATTTTTATTTTAATTATTTTCCCTTTTTAAATGTAAAGTAGGAAAAGGGAAAACCCGCCCTAAATGATACAATACAATAAACGTGAGAAATTTAACCCAAAAAGGGCGTAATATCTAAGAATTTTATGCAAAGTATGAAAGATATGGGGAAAAAATGTAAATAATGGGGGAATAGGGGGAGTGGGGGACTTGGGGAAGGGGAGGAAAGGAAAGGGGAAAGGGGGGGGACCAGGAGGGAGTTTGAAAGCAAAAGATAGAAGGGAGAGGGGAAAATGCAAAACAAGAACAACGGGCCCGTGATTAAGGGTCCCCCGTACAAACGATAAAAGGGGCTCTCAAAACAAAATAAAAGGACAGGGAATTTTGGTTTAAGTTTAAATCACAAGAAAAACTGCTGAAAAATAAAAAGTTTTTTCAATGGAAAACGCATGGTTTTTCACAAATTTAATTCCTTTGGGTTAAGGGGTTTTGGGGTTTTAGTGTGTCAGGGATTTTCCCCTTTTATAAAAACATTTTTGGGCCCGGTAGCGGTAGTTAAGAGGGGTAATTTAATAATATTCCTCGAAAAAGCCTTAGTCCATTAAGGAATTTATTTTTTCATGCCCAAAATCTTCAACAAAACCGGGGGGGGAAAAAAACAAGAAAAAATATAGAAAAATATAAAAAATATAATATCCATATATATATTATATATAAATATAGAATTTTAATTTTTATGACTAAATAAAAAAGATAAAAATATAATATAAGATTATATTATATAGATTTGTGGTATTATTTCGGGGCCAGCATCGCTATTTTCCCCCTTTAAAAATATATATATATATAAAAAATATATATATATATATTTTATAATTTTAAAAATATATTATCATGTATTATTATATAATAATTTTGATATATATTTTTATAAAATATATATATAATATTATATATATATAGTATTTTAGATAGAAAATAAAATATAAACCCTATATGCATTTATTCACACAACAAAAATAATAGGGGGAGGAGTTAGAGAGAGAGAGTGAGGGGAGGAGGGAGTGATTGGGGTGAGTGGGAGTGAGTGAGTGAGTGATGGGGTGAGTGAGTGAGGAGTGAGTGAGTGGGGTGAGTGAGTGAGTGAGTGAGGAGTGAAATGAGTGAGGAGTGAGCGGGGGAAGTAAGTTAGTGAGTGGGAAGTGTGGGTAAATTAAAAATATATATATTATAATATATATTAGAATATTTTTAGACCCCCCCCGAAAAATAATAATATATATATTTCCCTGGGTTTGATATATATATAGAGGGACATATAATAAATGGGTTTTGTGTATGTTTTATATATATATAATATATAATTTAAAATATATATATTTTAATATAAATATATTTTATATAATAAAATATATATAAGCACTTAATATATTATATATAAAATTTTATATAATATATATATATAAAATATCCTATATTACCCATATATATAATATATGTTATATATAATATATACATACACACAGGGGGTATATATATACCCTATATTATATATATTATATATATAATTTTATAATATTATATATGAAATTATAAAAATATATATTATATATGGAAAGTAGGGAATAAGAAATAACCATCCAATGACCCAGAGTTGGGTAACGAAAAGTACGCTATGTCAACCAAAGGTTTTGGGAAAACCGGACGGGCGGAGCACGCAACATAAAAAAAAAGGGGAAACGAAAAGGAAAAAACCGACAAATAGGGAAACCCCCACAGGGGGGAAAAAATTTTCACAATTTGGGGGGAAAGAGAGGGCGGGAAGGAAAGGGGGGGGACACGAACGGACCTTTTAAAAAGGAAACTTTTTTTTAAAAAATAAATAAAAAAAAAAAAAAAAAAAGAAAAAAATAAACACACACACACAAATAGAAAAAAATATAAAAAAAAATAAAAAATAAAAAGATATAAAAAAATTTAAGGGAACACACGGGGGGAAAAAAAAAAAAAAAAGAAAAAATAAAAAGAAAAAAAATTTTTAAAAAAAGAGAAAAAAAAAAAAAAAAAAAATAAATAAAAATATATAAGAAGAGAATATAAAAAAGAAAAGGGGAAAGAAAAGAAAAAAAAAAACACAAGGGGGAAAAAATAATAACAAAGGGTTATATATACTAATAAATAAAAAAAAACTTAAAAAAAAAATAGAACACCATAAAAGATAAGAAGGAAAGTAAAAAAAAATATATATAGAAAAAGAAATAAATTTTAAAAAAAAATAAATAAAATTTTTAAAAAGGGAAATATAAATATAAAAGGGGGTTTTTATATAATATAGAAATAAAGGAAAAAAGAGGGGAAAAAAACAATTTTAAAAAAAACAGAGAAACAAAATACAACAGGGGAAAGGGGAAAGAAAAATAAAAAGAAAGAAATAAAAAAAACAAAAACAGAAATACACACAGGGGGGGAAAAAAAGAAAGAAAAAAAAAAAGATATAAAGGGGGGAGGAAAAAAAATGGGGAATATAAGAAAAAGAATATACAACAACAACAACCCCAAAACAATAATAAATAAAGAATAAATTTAAAAAAAAGAATAAAAAAATAAAGAAAAACAGGGGGGAGAAAAAAGAAAGGAAAGAAGAAATAAGGGGAAAAAAGAAAAAAGAAAAGACAGGGGGAAATAAAAAAAAGATAAAAAAATTAAGGAAAAAGAGATATAATAAAATTTGAAAAAGAAAAAAAAAGAAGAAAATAGAAGAAGGGGAAAAAAGAATAATAGATGGGGAAAGGGGGGAGGGAAAAATAAAAAATAATATATAAAGATAAAAAAAAAAATAAAAAGATAAAAAAATAAAAAATATCAAAAAAAAAATATAAAAATTAAAAAGAAAAAATAAATATCATAATAAAATATAAAAGAAAAAGCAAAGTATATATATATAATAATATATATAATAAATAATTTGATAATAAAATTTAAAAGAAATATAAGATATAAATAAAATATATATTTATATATTTTATATTAATTTTAATATATAAAAAACCAAATGATATAGAATATAAAAATATTTTATAAATTTTTAAAAAATATATATAAAATTTTAAAATTATAATTATAATAATATAAAATATAAATAATATAATATAAATATATATATAATATATATAAATTATAAAATTAAATTTTAAAATATTAAAAGGGATTTTTATAATAATATAGAAATAATATTTATAAAATATATATATATATATATAGGAAATAATACATTAAAAATAAATGATATTTTAATTTTATATTTGAATATATAAATATAAAAATTTTATATAATTATATATACAAAATTATATATATAATAAAATTTTATTAAAAGATAAATTTTATATAATTATATAAGGGGTTTTATAAATATATTTTATAATATAGAAATTTATTTTATTTATTTGGGGTTTTGATGATAAAAGATATTTTTATTTTGAATTTAAAATTTATATTTTATACAAAACCCAAATAATATAAATATAATAAAAAACCAAAAAAAACCAAAAAGGAAAAAAAAAAAAAAAAAATAGATATAAAAAGGGAAAATATATATATATAACATTTTATATAAAAATTTTGTTAAAATAAAAGAAAGAAAAGAGATATATATAAAATTTTAAAAAAATATATATATAATTTTTTTTTTTATTATTAAATATAACAAACTTTAAAATATAATATATTATACTATATTAAATTTTATAATAAAATATAATTTTATATTTTATATAAAATATAAAATTATATATAATATATATATATAATATATTTAATGTTAAAATATCTTAAAAATATCTTATTATTTTATTATATATATATAATATATATATATATAGTTTTAAAATGTGTTTTATCTATTTTTATACATTATATATATTTTATATATATATAATAAAAATATATATATAAAAGATAAAAAATAAAAATAATTATTAATTTTTATAAAATTTTATATATATAATAAATATATATAAAATATATATATAATTTTATTTCCCAAATAAAATAATTTTATTTATATTTTTTATATAAAATATATATATATATTATATATAAAAATTATTTTATAATCAATGGTTTTTTTATATTTTTATATTTTTTTTAAAATATATATATATATAGATATATATATATTAAAATTAAATTAATTTTATAATATAATTTTATATATATATATAAAATCCAATATTTAAAATTTATATTAAAATCCCCAAATTTTTATACATTATATCTTTTAAAAAATAGAAATTGTTTGAATTAAAAAAATAAATATACACACAATTAAAAATTATTTTTATTTAAAGTTTATATATTAGAAACCAAATTTTTTTTTACTATAAGGTTTGGGTATTAATATTTTAATAAATATTTTTCTTACCCCAATTAATTCATTAAAAATTTACTTTTATTTTCCCCACTTCATATTATATATATTAAATATATATATATATATATATATATATATTTTTATAATATATATATAAATTACAATGTTATAAATATATTTATTATATATATTTGATATATATATATATATTTTGATAATATATAAAATATAATATAAAAATTTTATATATATAAAATAAAAAAAAATATTTAAAAAAAACATTTTTTTATATTTCTATTTTTATCTAAACTTATATATTATAAAATATATATATAATATATATATATATTTTATATTAAAAATATAATTTTAATATAAAACCTTTTTTTTTAATTTATTTTGGGTTTTCCCCTTTTTTTTTTTCCTGGTTTATATATTTTTTACCATAATATATAATTCCCCTACTATATTATATATATTAATTATTTCTTAAGATATATATATATTTGTTTTAATAAATGATATAAAAATTAATATATATTTATATCACTAAATACCTTTTATAATATATTATAATATATTAAACAATATATATATATTTTATAATATATTATTTTTTTATTTTATTTATGAATTTTTTTCATATATTATTATTTTATATTTTATATTATAATATATTAATTTTATAATATATATATATATATAAGGGGTTTTGATAATAGATAATTAAAAATTAATAGGAAATTAAAATAATAATACATATATAGATATATAAAATATATATAAAATTTTTTATTTTAAAAATTTTGGTTTTATAAATATATATTTTATAACATTTTATTTTAATTTTTAAATATAATATAATTTTTTTAATATATATATATATATTTATAATATATATTTTATTATAAAATATATATAAGTTTTATTTTGAAATTTTTAAATTTTATAAGGGGATTTAATTATTAATTATTAATTTTTTGGGGGGAAATAATTAAAATTTAATATTTATTAATAATTAGAACAAAAATGTTTTTTTTTTATACAAGGGGGTAAAATGAATATTTAATAAATTAAAATAATAATTTGGGAAAATTTCTATTTGTAGAAATATTTTTTATTTTAAATTTTTTTATTAATTAAATATTTTTTATTATATTATGATTTTTTATCTTTTTATAATATATAACATTTTGTTTTTTTTATGATTTTTTTTATTGTGTTTTATTTGGTTTTTTTTCCCCCCAAAATATTATTATATATTACATTTTTACATTTTATTTATAAAATTTTTAATTTATATTTAATATTATTTAAAATTTATTTTAATTTTTAGTATAAAATTTATATTTTTTTACTTTAATTTAAATAAAATAATAATAACAAATTTTTCGTGGTCTTATTTCATTTTTAAAATTTAAATAATACTATCTAATATACTCCTCTCTCTCACATCACACACACACACACACCACACACACACACCACACACACACACACACA
>NC_051396.1:36985184-36987684 GCF_015228065.2 Penaeus monodon
AATGATAATCTTTTACTAACTGGCTAATGATTCTTCTATGAAAGTAATGACACTAATAATGGCGATAATATTCATTATGTTGCAAGAATAACACTAACAATAATAATGATGATGACAAAATTCACAATAATCACAATAATAATGATGACAACAATAATAATAAGTAAGATAATTGAAATGATAAATAGTGATGATAGGGATAATAACATAATATTAATGATGATAATGATAATATAAACAGCATCATCAACAAGAATAATGATAATAATAATAATAGTAATAATAATAATAATAATAATAATAATAATAATAATAATAATAATAATAATAATAATGATAATAATAATAATGATAATAATAATAACAATAATAATAATAATAATTATTATTATTATTATAATTATTATTATTATTATTATAATTATTATTATTATTATTATAATTATTATAATGATAATAATGATAATAATAATAATGATAATAATAATAATATTAATAGTAATAATAATAATAACAAAACAATAACAATAACAACAACGACATCAACAACAACAACAATAATAATAATAATAATAATAATAATAATAATAATAATAATAATAAAGGCAGAGCGCAGACGAGAGAACGAGTTTCCCTTACTGCTGAAAAGGCGTAAGGTTGATTACAGACAAAGTACTTCGTACCGTAGAACTTATCTCGTATCATACGCTCTGTAGGAGATCACGTTGGAGTCCAGGCGTTTGGAAAGCTCACTTAAAGTCCATGTTGTTTTGAAGTATGCATTTCCAATCAGATTTGTGGATGTTTTTTTCGTTATCCGAGTACAGGAAAGCATTGTTTGAGATTCACTTTTCTAATCCGTAGATTGCAATAAAGAAAATAACCAGAGAAAATATCAGTATATATGCATTACTGTACTAAACCCGATATACTGTATTAACTAGCTGTGTACTTTAACTAGAAAATCAGTTGAGTGAATTGCCATTGGCGAGAGATATCCGAGACTCATTATTACACAAGACATGTTTTCCTTCGTATATCTTCAAGTTCATACATTTGTGGAAAGTTTTCCTTGATCTAATTATCGGTATCACATATCTATATCCATTACATCCCTTTCTATCTCCCTCCCAACCTTCCTCCGGACTTATCTGTCTATCTGTTTCTAAATCTACCTATCTATCTATCTGTCTATCTTAGAGTCAAACTATCTATGTATTTGTATGTATACATAAATAAATGCATATATATATATATATATATATATATATATATATATATATATATATATATATATAAATATATATATATATATATATATATATATATATACATATCATCATCATCATCATTAAGGGGCTAACGCCGACGGGGGCGCATGGCCGCATCCACCCTTCGCTTCCAGCCACGAGGATCCCTCGAGGCGAGTCTCCAGGCAGGCACACGGCCCATCTCTAAGTCCTCGCGACAGGTCTCGTCGAGCTGCCCAAGCCATGATCTAGGTCGTCCCACAGGTCTCCTCCACCCAGGGTTTTCTTGCAGAGAGACAACCTGATGGGCAGGGTCGTCCACAGGAAGGCGTGCTAGGTGGCCATATAGCCTGAGTTGGCGATCCCGGATTATGCAAGTACCAGGTCCCATGCCAGTCTCACGGTGTAACCGCCGGTTGGGCACTGTACCCCATGATCCAGCGAAGGGACTTGTTACAAAAGGCATCAAGGCGAGACTCCAAGACACTGGATAATGTCTAGGTTTTGCTTCCATAGAGCAAAATTGACAGTATCAAGGCCTTGAAGACACGCAGCTTGGTCCTTCTGCATAGGTACCGACATCTCCAAACGCTCTTGTTGATCGAGTCTATGGCTCCTGATGCCAGACCAATCCATCTACTGACTTCCTGGTCTCACAACCCAGACATATGGACTACGCTACCAAGGTATGCAAAACTTTCTGTAACTTTAATGTCTTCGCCGCAGGCATGGATTGACTGAATGGGTTCCCCTAGCAGGCCCCCAAAGTCCTGAATCTTGGTCTTGGTCCAGGAGACCTCTAGGCCTAGGGGCTTCACCTCATTGCTAAATGCATCAAGAGCTGCCACAAGTGACTCCAAGGACTCAGATAGGATGGCAACATCGTCGGCAAAGTCAAGGTCTGAGACCTTAATATTGCCTAGTGTTGCTCCACACTGACTTTGGCTAGTAGCTCTGCCCATTATCCAGTCCATACAAGTGTTGAAAAGTGTGTTGGTGCAAGGACATAGCCTTGTCTCACCCCTGAATTAACAGGGAAGAAGTTCGACATACCCCCACCACACTTTACAGCACTTTCAGTACCAGTATAGAGGCTTCCTATCAGGTCATTAATCTGTGTCGGAATTCCCGAGCCTCAGGATCTCCCATAGCGATTCCCGATGCACCGAGTCAAACGCCTTCTTGAGGTCGATGTAGGCTGCAAGCAACCCACGTCCAAACTCACGACGGTGTTCCACAATTACTCGAAG
>NC_051396.1:36993613-36998613 GCF_015228065.2 Penaeus monodon
TGTATCGTATATATACATATATATACATTCACATATATATATATATATATATATATATAATTATATATATATATATATATTTTATATATTATATACATACTACACACACACACACACACTCACACCACACACACACACACAAAACACACCCCACACCACACCCACACATATAATATATTATGTGTGTATGTATTTTATATATATATTAATATATTTTAATATATATATTTATATATTATATATATATATATATATATATATACATTGTTTTTGTATATGTATGTATATATTTTATATATATGTATGTATGTATGTATATAGATGTACAGGCACACAAACGCACTCGCACACACACACACGCGCGCGCGCGCGAGCGTTTTGTATTATATATATAAAATATATATATATATATATATTAAAATATATATATATTATATATATATATATATATATATATACATATATATATATATATATATATATATATATATATATATGCATATATGTTTGGGGATAATATTATATACCAAATATATATGTGTGAAATATATGTGTATATGTATATATACAGGACTGGAACGAGAGTTACTCGTCCCGCCTGCGCCCCGGCAGGCCCCAAACCCACCATGAAGCTTGTGGGGCTAATCCCTAGGGAACTCCACAGGCAGATGGGCGGTCCCACAGCCTGCCGACCCCCTTTATTTGGGGCTGTATTGGCGGGGGCGGCAGAGGTGGCGTGCACCCGGAGTGACCACCCGAGGCTTAATCTCAGGCGTGCTTTCCGGATAGGCGCTTGGAAAATCCGGCCCTTGCGACAGGATGAGCGGTTACCTCTGCTATCGCGGGAATTGAGGCGACTGGGAGTTGAAGTGGCTGCCCTCTCAGAGGTGAGAAGACCTGGTAGCAGCACGATCATTGTGGGTGGTTACACCTCTACTGGTCAGGCCGCAGCGTGTTCCCCCCCTCCGGGGTGTAGCCATAGTCATCTCCAGTCGACTTCAGTCCTCGGTAGTTGAGGTTACACCGGTTGATGAGCGTATTATGGCATTGAGAATGAAACATGGTTTTGGCTTCATGTCTCTTATAGCTGTATACGCTCCTACTGATGTATATAAAATTGATGTGAAAGAGCGTTCTACGCCAACTCGCATCTGTGGCAGACGATTGCCCCCGGCGAGATATTCGAATTGTTCTGGGTGACTTCATTGTGGATCCGGTTGTGACTGAGCTGGCTACGAGATGTCTGTGGGCCCCCATGGGCTCGGAGCTGATCCCAGCAGCGAGAATAGCCTGCTTCTCCAGGACTTTGCTAGGTCCAAGAAAATGAGGATCTCTGGCTCCTGGTACCAGCACTGGACTTGGTAGAGCAATACGGGTACAGTGGCCAAGGAGATCGACCACATTCTTGTAAGCACACGATGGAGGATCCTCCAGAACTGCAGGGTTTACCGGAGTGCCGAGTTCTGTGGCACCGACCATAGCGGGTTGTGGCTACCCTGGGGGTCCACTTCAAACCTCCCCGTCCCTCCAGTGGCCACCCTAAGGTGTTTCACCTGGACAGGCTAAGAGAGGAGGAGTGTGCCCGTGGGTTCACCATGGCAGTCTCTGACCGATTCACAGAACCCAACAACCTGACGGACCCAGTTGCTCTGTGGGAGTTCTTCAAGCGCGTAACACTCGTAGCAGCTCAGGAGTCCATTGGTGTATGTCCTGTTCTTGCGTCGTTCCATGGTGCATAGGGCTCGGACACTGCTGAGGAGGAAACAAGGAACAGTTCATCAGGAATCTTGCTGAGGAGACCGAAGGCCATTTCTTGGTAAATGACCTTCGCCCTGCCTACCAAGCCCTGAGAAACTGAACTCTAAGCTCTCCTCACAGATGACTGCAGTCCAATCAAATCAGCGGATGGATGGATCATCTCAGATCATGTTGGGGTCCGTGAACAGTTGTATCAGGTAGACCCTCTAACAGTTAGCTTGGATGCAAGCGATGTCTCTGTGTCTGTGCAGGACCCACCCATCAGCGGGGAACCTCCTACCCTAACAGAGGTTAGGCTGGCGATTTCCAAGCTGAAGAGTGGGAAAGCTGAAAGGCATATGTGATATCCCAGCTGAACTGCTAAAGGCTGGGGTGAACCTATGGCACGGGGCCTGCATACCAGTCCTGACTGCTATTTGGCAGTCCGGTACCATTCCCCCTGACCTCTGAAGGGCGGGGTCATCCCTCTCTGGAAGGGAAAGGGGATCTTTTGGGATTTGTAGGGCAACTACCGTGGCATTACACTACTCAGCATACCAGGCAAGGTTCTCGCCCACATTCCTGAACGGATCCGCAACCACCTACTGAGGCATCAGAGACCGGAGCAGTCCCGGATTTTTCTCCTGGCAAGTCCATGAATAGACCGTATACTAAACGCTTCGAGTAATTGTGGAACACCGTCGTGAGTTTGGACGTGGGTTGCTTGCAGCCTACATCGACCTCAAGAAGGCGTTTGACTCGGTGCATCGGGAATCGCTATGGGAGATCCTGAGGCTCGGGAATTCCGACACAGATTAATGACCTGATAGGAAGCCTCTATACTGGTACTGAAAGTGCTGGAAAGTGTGGTGGGGGTATGTCGAACTTCTTCCCTGTTAATTCAGGGTGAGACAAGGCTATGTCCTTGCACCAACACACTTTTCAACACTTGTATGGACTGGATAATGGGCGAGCTACTAGCCAAAGTCAGTGTGGAGCAACACTAGGCAATATTAAGGTCTCAACCTTGACTTTGCCGACGATGTTGCCATCCTATCTGAGTCCTTGGAGTCACTTGTGGCAGCTCTTGATGCATTTAGCAATGAGGGGAAGCCCCTAGGCCTAGAGGTCTCCTGGACCAAGACCAAGATTCAGGACTTTGGGGGCCTGCTAGGGGAACCCATTCAGTCCCAAACCATGCCTGCGGCGAAAACATTAAAGTTACAGAAAGTTTTTGCATACCTTGGTAGCGTAGTCCATATGTCCTGGGTTGTGAGACCAGGAAGTCAGTAGATGGATTGGTCTGGCCCTCAGGAGCCATAGACTCGATCAACAAGAGCGTTGGAATGTCGGTACCTATGCAGAAGGACCAAGCTGCGTGTCTTCAAGGCCTTGATACTGTCAATTTTGCTCTATGGAAGCAAAACCTAGACATTATCCAGTGTCTTGGAGTCCCCGCCTTGATGCCTTTTTTTAACAAATCCCTTCGCTGGATCATGGGGGACAAATGCCCAACCGGCGGTTACACCGTGAGACTGGGGATGGACCTGGTACTTGCATAAACCGGGATCGCCAACTCAGGCTATTGGCCACCTAGCACGCCCTTCCTGTGGACGACCCTGCCCATCAGGTTTCTCTCTGCAAGAAAAACCCTGGTGGAGGAGACCTGTGGGACGACCTAGATCATGGCTTGGGCAGCTCGACGAGACCTGTCGCGAGGACTTAGAGATGGGCCGTGTGCCTGCCTGGAGACTCGCCTCGAGGGATCCTCGTGGCTGGAAGCGAAGGGGGGGATGCGGCCATGCGCCCCCCCTCGGCGTTAGCCCCTTAATGATGATGATGATGTATGTATATATAATATATATATATATATAAAATATAATATATATATTATATATATATATATATATAAATAAAATATATATAAAATATATATAAAATATATATTTATATATATATATATATATATATATATATATATATATATTTTATAATATATATTTCATTTATTATGTATACATACAAATACATAGATAGTTTGACTCTAAGATAGACAGATAGATAGATAGGTAGATTTAGAAACAGATAGACAGATAAGTCCGGAGAAAGGTTGGGAGGGAGATAGAAAGGGATGTAATTGGGTATAGATATGTGATACCGATAATTAGATCAAGGAAAACTTTCCACAAATGTATGAACTTGAAAAATATACGAAGGAAAACATGTCTTGTGTAATAAAGAGTCTCGGATATCTCTCGCCAAAGGCAATTCACTCAACTGATTTTCTAGTTTTAAAATACACAGCTAGTTAATACAGTATATCGGGTTTAGTACAGTAATGCAAAATATACTGATTTTTTTCTCTGGTTATTTTCTTTATTGCAATCTACGGATTAGAAAAGTGAATCTCAAACAATGCTTTCCTGTACTCGGATAACGAAAAAAACATCCACAAATCTGATTGGAAATGCATACTTCAAAAAAACATGGACTTTTTAAATGAGCTTTCCAAACGCCTGGGCTCCACGTGATCTCCTACAGAGCGTATGATACAGATAAGTTCTACGGTACGAAGTACTTTGTCTGTAATCAACCTTACGCCTTTTCAGCAGTAAGGGAAACTCGTTCTCTTTGTCCCGCGCTCTGCCTTTTTTATTTTATTATTTATTATTATTATTATTATTTTTTATTAATTGTTGCTGTTGTTGATGTCGTTGTTGTTATTGTTGTTGTTTTGTTATTATTATTATTACTATTAATATTATTATTATTATCATTATTATTATTATCATTATTATCATTATTATTATTATTATTATTATTATTATTATTATTATTATTATTATTATTATTATCATTATTCTTGTTGATGATGCTGTTTATATTATCATTATCATCATTAATATTATGTTATTATCCCTATCATCACTATTTATCATTTCAATTATCTTACTTATTATTATTGTTGTCATCATTATTATTGTGATTATTGTGAATTTTGTCATCATCATTATTATTGTTAGTGTTATTCTTGCAACATAATGAATATTATCGCCATTATTAGTGTCATTACTTTCATAGAAGAATCATTAGCCAGTTAGTAAAAGATTATCATTGTTCTCACCCTCATCATCGTTAATGTTGGTGTTCTTTTTGTCTCTGTCATTTATGAAACACGTATTCCTCTGCATTCCTCGATATATGTTTTCAGTAAGACTGCCCTTAGTAGTGAAAAGAAAGAAAGAAAAGAGAAAAGAACCGTA
>NC_051396.1:37019404-37021904 GCF_015228065.2 Penaeus monodon
GACTATAAGACACCTTGCAATGATTCATAGTGATGATTTATAATGAAGGATGTCCTGTCTTTGTCCATTGGGCTTTCATCATGAGAATAAAAATAATTCTGAAACATAAATGTGTTCAGTAGTCTCTGTATTAGAAATAAATATTCTCATTTGCCGCACATCCTCCGTTGATTTCGACCGCGCGATACGAAGACAACAGATAATTTGCTGTTTTAAATAATATCCGAATCGTCACTTTACGATGTTCTTAATCGCGCACGCCAGTGGTTAAACGCCTCCCCTCCAGCGTTTGGGTTCCTCGCTCATGAAAAGGTTAATGCATGGCCCCTTAGTCATTCAATCTTTCTGCGTTATCATCTTTTTTAATAATCTCAATGGCGATTTTTTTCAAGTTAGTTTAATAAAATATATTCTATTTATACCTATATTCCTGTTGGTAGATACGGTATGTACACGATCTTTTGGCGTCATCTAGCTCCATCATTCTTGATCAGTAATAGAAGAGGAGAATCCCTTTATCAAACCAAAGTTGTAATGCTCCATCTTACTAGGTGTCGTGGCTTTCTATGGAGTTAACACAATTCTGACAATAAGGATTAATGGAATTTTATGAAATCAAGAATTTTTGTAGTGCAAAATAGTGAACCTGTTGAACCCTCTACTGGTTTGTATCAGATTATATGCATTTACCTTGAATTTATTTGATGCGCTCCAGCCAGCCAATCAGAGCGCGATATTTTTCAGATAATACTTCTCAGATAGGGGTTTATGTTTTCATTTATAATTTATTACGAATCGCATCGTAAGTTTCTTAGTGCAAAATTCTATTATAAAGGTGCATAAAATGCTTATGTGCATTTTCAGCAGTATACTAAATACATGTCCACTCGATACGAATAAAATTTGATGGCGATCATGAAGGTCATACGATTTGCTATTCTGCACCTTTGTGATGTAATCTCATAGGCTCAAAAATATCAAACAAAAGGCTGTGAATTTTGATTTGCTGACATAAGTCAATCAATAAGACAGTAAAATCCTGTGATCATTGGCATTATCTTGTTGTCTGATTCGGACACGGAGCTCGCTCGCGGTGGATACGATAAGATGCAAAACCGTAACTTCCCTTTTTCATATGAAGAACAATGTATATAATAAGAAAAAACGCTTTGGCTGAATCTGAGAAATACATTTGAAAGTTTCGACAACCTTTCGAAGCGAAGAGTAGTGTGTATACATTTTCCATTTTATTTGAAGCTTCCATGATGTTTGCTTGTAATCAAATATCATACTTGCAAGCTAAGTATTTTAATGGTTTTCTATTGACTTTATGTGAAATATAGAATTTTTTTTTCTTCAAAAGTGTGTTCATCAGTCCAAACATCGATGTCATCGTGTTTTATAGTGACTATGATGCAACATAAAAAAATGTATCAAAATGTTAGGGGTTTCAGGATTCTACAAAAGAGGCCTTTAGTATTTTTGACTTCAGTTCTTATTCTGTTGTACACTATATACAGCATATACTGTTGTACTCTATCTGTATTTTTAAGACATCCTTCTTCACTTCATCTTCACCAATGCCACTATTATTCAACTTCGTCTTTTACTTCTCTAAACCCAACAATTAGGTGTTTTATATTTCTGGTCCTGCTACAGCATTATTTTACTCTTCATTTCACACGGGTGCATTCTGTGCATTCGTGGGAACATAGGCAGGAAGTCAATTAGATAAATACAGAGGCATCACTTAGGAATTTTCTTAGACTTTATGCTATCAATGAAAGTTATTGATATACTATTTTTACTTTGCCAAAAATATTGTTATGTGTTTGTGTTTCGTAAAGTGACAAACGTTTTTCATTATTTCATTCTGAAATGGCATTTTATTTGCATGGTACTTGGCTAATCGTTTGTCGCTGAATGAAAGTAAAATCTAGAAATTAAAATTCAAACATATATAAGAACCATTAATGATTATGAATTCCCCGGTAGCTAACAACTATTAATGTTCTGTTAATTTAATAATTTTTGCCGTGATTACATGACATCGTAAATGATATGAGTATGAGTAGACTTCTCTTTGTTAACATAATCATTTCTCTTTTTCATCTCTTTACTCATTAAACACTATTATTGTAATTGCTATTTTGATGCAGCTTTGTAATTCGCACGTAAATGACCGCTCGGGGACACAGTGAGCCGCCGTTCAAATAAATTACACAAAATGCATTCGGGCATTAGAATGCGTGCAGCTGCATTCTCTATGGATTTCTCTATGGGTAATGTTTATTTGCTTCTGTGGAATTCTTCGAAAAAAAAAATCCGCACGATTCTAGTATTTCTCCGGATGAATTCAGAAACCTCAAAGGATTAAATGAATTGCGAACTTTGGTAATAATTGATAAGGTGTATATTTGTTGAAAACGCCATAGCACGGAAAGGTGTAATAGTTCAAGTCTTTAAAGTTTGTACGGGATCAGTTTCCTTATTCTCGAGC
>NC_051396.1:37026904-37028786 GCF_015228065.2 Penaeus monodon
AAATTGAGGTGGAAAAGATGTGGTATTTAAAAACCAAAACTTTGCCTGTTGTTATTGGAGCACTTGGCCTTATAAAGAAAGGTACTGATAAGTTTCTTGAACAAATACCGGGAAATCCAAAATTAGAAAAAGTCCAAAAAATAGTCTTAAACAGCATAGCGCATGTTCTCAGAAGAGTCTTATCGATCTTGTGTTCGTGAAATGACTTGTTCTGCATATTTTTGCATGTTTTTTGTTGATGTTCCATTGCCTCAAACTTCAATCATCCCAGGTCGCTGGTAGTGACTCGGTGTTTGATTTTAATTAGCAGATCTAAGGAAACTTTTGCATAATAATAATAATAATAAATAATAATAATAATAATTATTATTATTATCATAATAATAGAAATAATGATAATAATAATAATAATAATAATAATAATAATAATGATAATATTTATAATAATAGTAATAATAATAGTAATAATAATAATAATAATGATAATAATGATAACAATAATAATAATAACAATGATAATGATAACGTATTGATGATAATAATAATGATAATAATAAAAAAGGGCAAGGACTGCGCCCTCAAGGTGGGCAACACCAAGGACGAGGGCGAGTCCCTGGAGATGGACAGGGCGATCCTGAGAAGCTGGGGGGCGCGAGCGGAGCGCCCATCCCCCTGGCCTACTACCCCGAGATGTCCGCCTTCGTCATGACCTACTGCGGCCGCCAGGACCTCCTTGGCCTCATAATGTCCAAGCAGCGGTCGTCGGATCGCGACATCCTCAACGCCACCCACAAGGTGATGGAGGCGCTGCAGGAGATCCACGATGCGGGCTTAGTTCACTGAGACTTCAAGGCGGACAACATCGTGGTGGAGACGGCCAAGAAGGGGCAGGTGACCAAGGTCCACGTGGTGGACTTCGGCCTCACACAGCCTGTGGACGGCAGCCACCCGCTCGGCTAGTTCGACTGTGTGGAGTGGGCGTGTCCCTGCTTGGAGGAGGGCCCTCCCATGAGCCTCGAGTGCGACCTGGTGGGGCTGGGGCTACTCCTCAAGGAGATGTACCAGCACATGAAGAGCGTTCCCAAGGAGCTGAAGGAGGTGGCGGCAAGGGCGCCCCACCACGATCACTCCAAGCGGCCCAAGGTGGCGGACGTGCGCACGCTGCTGCAGCGCCTCGTGCGGGAGCCGCAGACGCCCGCCTTTGTGCCCGTGCCCAGCCGCAAGAACGAGAGGCGGAATCGCTGATCATAAGCGATTTGCCGCAGGGCACCGCCGGGAAGGACGTCAATTAGACCAAATATCTTTTTATGTTTTGTGAGCACTTGTATTGTAGAAATGTCATACTGATGTCCACCAACAATGATTGCCTAAACAACTACTCCACTGAGGAGGGATCACTGCTCAACCGCCCCAGTATAAAGACCTAGTCGGCTACATGATGTCCACAGGGCGCTAAGTGGTTCGTCAAACACCGTGCCCGCGGGGACCTGGACATGCCAATTGGAGGTTAGCACGGGATACCCAGCTTCTTGGCAGTGGGGCTAAAATGCATCATGCTTCTCAAGTAAGAGTAGGAGGTGGGTGATAAAGCGTCGCCCGTCACACGGATCAACAAAGGGCGCATCCCCCAGGGCAGAACTGAGTCTACCTCTTCCATTAGTCAAAATCCGCCAGGTCACTAGGACGGGATAGCTACCACCCCTGGCCCTGCGGCTCAACCATTTTGTACTAACAATCAAAAGAAAACAAGACTTAAATGGACAAGGGAAGAGTATAAAGAGGTAATATATTGCTTTGCTATGCACTCGGGAAACCTGCTGCAAAAGTTATGTACATATTTCTGTTGGTGTTCCATTGCCTCAAAATTCAATCACTCTAGGTC
>NC_051396.1:37041386-37048886 GCF_015228065.2 Penaeus monodon
CACACCCTTCATCATTTTATTTTTGTTGTTTTGTTTTTAAACTATTATTAGAAAATTACTATTTTTATTATTATTTTTATTTTTAATTAAAATTTATCTATTTTTTTTATTATTTTTTTATAATATTATTATTTTAATTTTTTATCATTTTTGTTTTTTTTTGTTTTATTTATTATTAAATTTTAATATTATTATTTTTTTTTTGTTATTATTATTTTTTTTTATTTTTTATTAAATATTTTTTTGCTTTTTATTATTATAATCCCCTTGTTTTTTTTATTTTTTATTATCGTACCATTGTATAATTTTTGGTAATTTTTAAATTATTTTATTATTTTTTAAATTTTTATTGTTATTTTTTAAAAATTTGAAACCGAAATCAAAATAACATGAAAGTGTAAGAATGCCTATAGCATTCATTAGATTTATAACAACTCCCCCGGGTTTCGGGAAATTTCAGTTATGAACCAGAGGCCCCACTTTTAAACCAAACCATAAAAGTTTATAGACTATTAGACCCTAGTCGCCCCTTTTTAGTGCGTCGTGGGGAAAGGGGTTGGGTTTATAAGAAATTGACCCTCCGGTTCGACCCCCGGTTTTATATGTGTAATAAAATTTATATATAAAAAAGATATAATAATAAATATAAAATTTATATAATTTTATATTATAAAACATATATTTTTTCTTTTATAATAAATATTTTTTTTCTAAATATATTTTATAAAATAAAAATTATATTTGTATAAAAAAAACAACTTTTTAAAAAAACCTTTAAAAAAGACTATGGGTTTTGTTTTTTGTGGGTTTTGTACACACCCGGGGCAAAACCTTTTTATATATATCATTTTAACTTATGTGTTTATTTTAAAATTATATATATATATTTTATATATATATATTTTAAAATATATATTTTAATATAAAATATTGTTTTGTGTTGTGTGTGTGTGTGGGGGTGGGGGGTTTGTGGGGTGTGTGTGTGTTGTGTGGGGGTAAAAAGGTGGAAAATTTCCTATTTCTGTTACGGGTTTTGGGGATAATCTATTTTGTTACTATGGACCAACGTGGATTTTTCCCGTGGACCAAAAATTTCCCAAATAAAAACCACCCGTTTACGAGGGCGGAGGTCAAATTTTTACCCCGGGAGTTGTGCCAACAAACCGACGCAGTAGGGTCGTTTCCGCCCCCCCTCCGGGGAGTTTGTTAAAGGGCGAACCACCCCGGGGTTTTAAGGTCGCTGGGCCCTTTTCCCCGGGCAGTGACCGTGGCCTCCACGCGGCTTTTTTTGCCCCCCCCCTTTGACAATTTCGTAGGGGCGTGTAGAAGTGTTCACCCTTTACGTGTGTTTTGCGCCCCCTGTCAGCCATTCCCGTTGGGGGCCCGGAGGGCCCGTTGCACCCCTTTTGGAAGGGCAACACGGACACCCCAACCCCCAAAGAAAATCCGCCAAAAGTTTTAAAACCCGGGTTAAGAAAAAAAAAAACTTAATAACTTTTTTGGGTTTTCCTTTTTCCTTATTTTTTTTCCCCCCTTCCCCCCATACAATGTGTTAAGTTTTTGGGTTTTTTTTTTGGGGTTTTAAAGGTGCTAATGACAGCAAATGGACGTTCTCCACAAATTCTTTCCCCCTCAGATGCATTTCCGTGCGATCGAGTAGGTGACCCAAAAAAAAATGATATCTTTCGTTTTTTAAGAAATTTAATTTTTTTTTCCCCTCGTTTTTCGAAAATTTTAATAGGTTTCATCTCCCAAGGGTTTTTAAGCTTTGTGATTTTTTTCTTTAAAGAAAATCTTTCATTTTATCCTTTCCAAACCCCTCCCCCCCGCCCCGGGAACC
This sequence comes from Penaeus monodon, assembly GCF_015228065.2. NCBI lineage: Eukaryota > Metazoa > Arthropoda > Malacostraca > Decapoda > Penaeidae > Penaeus > Penaeus monodon. Next base: position 37,043,227 of record NC_051396.1, read on the forward strand.
CCCCTTTTCTTTTTTTGCGGTCACTTTGGTTTTGGGAAAAAGGGTTTTTTTCCCCGGCTTGACCTAAACCTAATTTCCCCTTTTTCCCCGGTGGGGTGGCGGCGTGGGTGGGTCAATAAACCATTTTGGTTTTCCCCTAATTTTGGGAAAAAAAATATCATTGTTACTTTGTTTTTTGGTGCCACGTTCTATCGGCCCTAGAGCGAAGCAGGTAAAAAATTTTGGAAATTTTTTTGGATATAGCGTGGATTTTCCCCCTATCATAGTGCCCCGGTTTGTTCCCGATATTCCCCCGGGGTTTGCGAAAAACGCCAATTTAGAATTTTGCGCTCCGTGTTCGAGGTGGGTGCAAAAACCGAAGTTATTCGTTCGTTCGGATCCTTTGAGTGGGTGTGACCGCGGGTTAGGGCCTTTAAATTAATGTAGGACTATTTTTTAAGAAAGAATCATTATTCGTTTTTTAATCACATTTTCTCACCTTTAAAAGTCGCTTCATTTTTTGGGTCCCCCCCAAAGGGTTTTGTGTGATTGTAAAAATTTATCCTTGGGGAATTTTGCGGGGCCCCATTCCCGATACGCAGAAGAGAGCAGGTTTTATTTTCCTGGTTTCGAGTCGTTTTCAGTCTATAGGGCCCTTTTGGGTATAGGCCCCCCCCTTATTGATTTTTATTGAAAGTTGCCGTGCAAAGCTAGACATGACCTCGGCATTTCAATTTCTGACCCCAAAAGTTTTGCTTGATAAAAAATTGGCGAAATTTTTTCATGTCCCCCCATTTTCCCCAGGGTTACATTCTGTCGCATATCATTAATTTTTAAATTTTCAAGTGGTAGTTGAAAAAAAAAATTTTAAAAATAGCTAGCTTTACTAATTTCCCCCGGGTTTGTTATGTAAAACTTTAAAATTTTCGTGTTAGGGATTCATTCTTTGTGTGACACTCGTTTTTTCCCCCTTTTAACCCCATACTGTAAACTAAACACACGCTACACACACACCTTCACCCACTCACACACGCAGGAAAAAAGACACTCCCGCAATTTTGTCCGTCGGGGCGGGGGTTCGTACAAAAAGGGAAAAGTTACATCTATTTCTTTTCGGTGTGACGCTAGGTTCAAATAGATCTTCGGGGATCGCCGAGTCTTTCCCCTTATTTTACTTCATATCTACCCGAGAGGGTTTGGGTTTAGTTCAAAAGGTCATCCGACCGCTATGAATCTCCCTCTTCTTTTTTCTTTTTTATTTGTAAAAATTTAAAACCAAAATGAAAAAAAAGACGAAAAAAAGTTAAAAAAAAAACATTAAAACCCGTAAATTGTTATGAAAAACCGGCTGTGGAATTACCCCCCATCTTCTCTTTTGCCTTTTTTTTCCCTCTTACTCGGGCCCCTTACGTGTTGTTTCTGGCTCCCCGACTTTTTTGCAGTCGGAAAAAAACGGCACCAAAGGGGGGGGCCCCTTGGAGGGCGTGAGAAGGACGTCCCGAAAAAGCCCAAAAGGCCCCACGGCCAAAGATTTTCGTCAAAAAAGGTCCCCGTCCCCCGGGAATGCTGGAATAGGCCCGGGGGGCGGCCCCCCTGCAACCCGGTCAACCCCCGGAGTCGTAGCCCCAGGTTAACCCCCCCGAGATCCCGCCCCTGCCCCGAGCCCGTAACCCGGACGAAGATTAGGGAGGAAGTGTGGAGGGCGAAAGGCCCTGGACGAGATTTGTGAGGCCGTGTGGACGAGGACCCGGCCGATTTGGCCTGGGCCAGGACTACGAGGAGGTAAAGGGAACGAATCTGAAGTCAAGAAGACCTGGGGCGAGCCCTTTCGGGGACGTGTGGATAATCGGGACGAGCAGAAAAAAACCCCAGGGACCAGGAGGAGGGGAAAACCCTGGACGAGCCCACGAAGTTGAACCAGGACAACGCAGGGAAACGAGACGCCCAAACCCAAAATTGGTCCCTTGAAGGCCCCTGAGGGCGGGGCGCGAGTAGGTGGCCGAGCAATATAAAAGGGAAATTATTTTTCGGTTAAAGGATGGGAAAATTCTATTTCGGGTAAAAGTGGACCACGTGGCATTTTTCCCAAAGTGGACCAAAATTTTCCCAAAAAAACCCAACCCGCCAGCAAGGGGGGAAGGTTTCACTTTTATTTTCCCTCGTTTGCCGGGAGTTCGTGCTAAGTACCACCGCACTAAGGTCAGCTCCCCCCTCTTCCGGGCAGGGGACCGTGACCTCCCGGGGGCCCTATAACCCGTTTTAACTAAAAAAGTCGGGGTTTATAGGGGCGGGGTGTCAACTCTCAGAAAAAAAAGAGTCAAGCCGAATACCAGTTTTCAATCCCCTGAAAACCAATGAATTTGGGGTTTGATAACCCGTTAGGGGTGTGTGGTGTTTGTGTGTGGTGGTGTGTGGGTATTTTTTTTTGTGTCAATGCATATAGAAAAAAAATTAAATATTTTATAAAAATATATATAATTTTAAAAATAATATATTAAAATATATTTTATTTAGAAAATATTATAATATATATAGATATATATAATTTTATATTTTTTATAATGAAATATAAGTTTTTTAACCCCACACACACAACACCCCACCCCACCCGACAACCCAAATATTTTATATATATATTTTTTATATATATATATATATTTTATAATTATATATATATATAATATATGAAATTGAATATATAATTTTTACCTATATATATGGAAAATATGGAATTATATATAATAAAATATTAATTTTATATATTTAAAAATAGAAAATATTAATTTGATAAAAATTTTTAAAATTTATATTATAATATAAAAAAATATAATAATTTTAAGTAATTATTATATAAATTAATATATTTTATATAAATTTTAAAAGCTAAATTAAAAAATATTTTATAATAATATTTTTATATATTATTTTATAATTAAAATATTATATATTTTATATATTATATTATATTATATATATTTAAAATTTTAATAAACACACAAATTTCACACACACACCCCACCAAAAACACAACCCACAAAACACACACCACAAAGATATTATATATATATATATTATTTTAATATATTAAAATATAAAATATATATATGAATATTGTGTGGGGTGTGTGTGTGGTGTGTGTGTGTGTGGGTTTTGGGGCATTAAAACATTTCTACTATATATATAAATTTTATTAAAATTTTATATTATTATATATGAAAGGGCCCCGATTGCTAAGTGGTTTGAGCGGGCGGAATCAGTGTCACGGCACAATTTTGAGTTCAGGGTTCGAGTCACCGACCGGCGCGTTGTTCCCCCTTGGGCAAGAAAAATTTTAACCCCACCTAGCCATGGTAGGCAAGCTAAACCCAAAAATAATTTCTGGTCCCAAACCCCGGGGAAAAAAGAGAGAATGATTTTTTAAAAAGGTGCACCGGGGATTCCCTTGGAAAGGACTGGGGACCCCCCAAGCCCCTCACCCCCAAAAGGAAACACTAAAAATCAATCAAGTATTCATGTGGGACCACGGCGGCTCAAACATGAACCCACCCCCCGGGAAAAAAAAAAAAAAAAAAAAAAAAAAAAAAAAAAAAAAAAAAAAAAAAAAAAAAAAAAAAAAAATAAAAAAATGAAAAAATATATATAGAAATATATAAATAAACATTTTCCGGGGGCAACACAACACACACACACACAACCACACACCCACACACAAACACCACACAAACCCCACAAACACACAAACAACTACACAACCCACAAAACAAAACACAAACAACACCACGCACCGCCCCACACGCACACACCACACACACCCCCCAAACACACACCCCCCACACAACAAAAAAAAAGATAATTTAGAAGTTAGAGAAGGGGGATTAGGGAAAATATTTTTTATATTAAAAGAATTTTTAAATTTTAGCTATATTATCTTATATTTTGATAAATAAGAATATAAGATTAAAAATATTCCCTTTGACAATAGAATTATATATATATATATATTAAATTGATAATAATATAAAATTTATTTAAACCAAAGTTTAAATTTATATAAAAAATAATATATATTTTAATAAATATTAATATATATATGATTAAAATAAATTATGAAGATAAAAAAAATATATAACTGGGGTATATATACATATAAATATAAATAATAGATATTTTAAAAAAAAAATAATAGAATATATTTAAAAAACACACACCCCAAACCACAAACACAAAAACACACCCCACACACCCAAAAAATATAAATATTCTAATATATATATATATATATATATTAAAATATTATTTAGGGTATATTTTTTATTTTATATTATATTATAATATTATATTTTATTTTAAAATAAATTTTTTAAATATATTAACTATATTATATTTATATATATTTTATATTTATTTTGTGGTTTGGTGTGTTTGTGTGTTTTTGGTTTTTTTTTATCAATATTTTTATTTATATATATAAAAAATTAATTCTTATATATTCTATTATTATTATAATACTATAAAACAGGTTTCCGCGGGGGCCGAATGGGTTTGAGCGGCGGACTCTAGACTGTCACGGGCGGCCAAACTGAGGGCGAGGGTTCGAGTACCGGGCCCGGGGCGTTGTTTCCCTTTGGGGAAGGAAATTTACCCCGATTTCCTACCTAGCCACTGGGTGGCCAAAGGGGCCCGCCCAATTTTGTGGGGCAAAAACCCGGGGTTTAAAAAAAGGGGAATGATTTCTTAAAAAGGTAAAACACCGGCACTTCCGTACTCCCTCCAAGGGCATCACCAAAATGAAACTTTCCAAATTAAAATTCAGGGTGGTTTTCCCCCGGCGGCTCCGCCCCCCCCTACCCTTAAAAAGAAGAAATCTTTATACAAAAAATTTTATATAATATATATAAAAATTTTATATATTTTAAATTTTTTTAAAAACATAAAATTATATTTAAATGAAATTATATAAAATAATAAAATATTTTTAATTTTATTCCTTTTTTTAAAACCTTTTCATAACCCTAATATATATCATATTATATTAATCTTTTAATATATATTAAAATATATTAAATACAAAATAAAAACCCCCCCAACAACACACACACACACACCCACCACAACACACACAAAATAAAAATATATTTATAATATAAAAATTTTTATATAAATATTTTATATATATATTGTGTGTGTGGTGTGTTTGTGGGGTTTTGGGGGTGTGTGTTTGGGGGTGTGTGTCGGGGGTGTGTGGGGGTGTGTGTCAATAGACAACATACCAAATATAATATAATTATAATATATATATAAAATATATATACTTTGATATATATATTTTAATATATATATATTATATACCTAATATATATAATATAAATATATATATAATATATATATTTTTCCTTTTATTTTTAAAATATAGGGCCCGTGGGTTTTTTGGGGGTTTGAAACCGGTTTGGACAGGGGCTGTTTTCCCGGCCCCAACTCGGTTTGAGGGTTTTGAAATCCCGACCGGCGCGTTGTTACCCTTGGGAAAAGGAAATTCACCCCCGGGTTTCCTACCTAGCCCCTGGAAAAGGGCCAAAAGGGCCCAAAACCCCAAGTCAAATGTGGTCCCCCGGCCGGATAAAATAGAGAGAATGATTACCAAAAGGTAGCAACCCCCTCCCCCGTGGAAAGGAACTGGGGGG
>NC_051396.1:37072936-37077936 GCF_015228065.2 Penaeus monodon
AAAATAACCCCCCCTTTTCCTTTCCTCTCCCAAAGGTTCCCCCCCTTCCCCCCCCCCTCCCCCCCCCCCCCATTCCCTTCCCCCCCCCAAAAACCCCTTTTTCCCTTTCCCCCTGTTTCCCCCCCTTTCCACCCCCCCCCCCCTTTTTCCCCCCCCGGGATGATCGTCCTCCCCAAACCACTCCCGGCCCGGGGGACAGGCAGAAGACTTAAAATAGTGAGCTCAAAGGATGATCTTAGGACAGTTCGTAAAATTATTGTACGAGCAGTTTTCCTGTAACAAAAACAGATACAAAAAAAGGCTACTCAGCAACTCAAAAAGAAAATATAAATTCCAGACCTTTAAATAAAATTTACATGCACAATACACAAAAAATTGTTTTAAAATAAAATAGACTATATTTTATATTATAATACTATAAAATATAAAATATATAATAATTATATATATATATATTATATAACTTATATACAGAATATACATATATATATATAATTTTATATAATATATATATATAATATATATATATATATATATAATATATAATACATATTTAGTGGGTGTGTGTGAGTGTAGTGTGTTGTGTGTGTGTGTGGTGTGTGTGGGTTGGTGTGTGGTGGTGTGTGTGTGGTGTGTGTGTGTGGGTGTGGTGTTGTGTGTGTGTGTGTGTGTGTGTGTGTGTGGTAAAAAAAACAACACACACACCACACACCCCCCACACCACAACAAAAACCACACACACACACACACACACACACACATTAATTATATTTTAATATATTTTATATATTATATATATATTATATATATAATTTATATAATATATATAAATTATATTTTTATATATATATATATATATATATATATATATATATATAATATATACAACATTACATGTACACAACACCAACACACACACACCACACCACACATATAAAATGATCAATATACAAATATATAGTTATTACATAAAAATATATATATATATAATAATATATTAATATATATTAATATATATTATATATTAATTACTATATATATATTTTATATATATTATATATAATATATATTTAAAATAATATATATAATTTATATATAATAATATATATAAAATATATAATATAATATATATATATATATTATTAATTTTGGTGTGTGTGTTGTGTGGGGTTGTACGTAGATGTGTAAAATTATAACATATAATTAATATATATATATATATATATATATATATATATAATATAATTTTAATATATATATATATGTAATAATATGTGCTTTTTAATACATAAATATATATTTAATATATGTTTTATATTACATTAGTGTGTATATATTATAAAAATAATATATTTATATATATAATATATATAATATATATAATTTATATAATATAATATTATATATATTTAAAATATTATCTATAATATTTTATTTTATATATATTTAAAATATATTTTTAATAATAATTTTAAAATTTTATGTATATATATATAATATATATATTATATATTTATTTTTAAATAAAAATTATAATATATTATATATTATTTTTTTAATACACCACACACACACACACAAACATTGTTATATATATAATATATATAATATATATATAATTATAATTATATATGTATTAAAAATATTAAATAATATATAATATATATATATATTATATAAATTATATATAAAATTATAATTATTATTATTATAATATATATATATTATAAAATTAAAAGTTTTAATTATGTAATTTTTTTTTTTTTAAACGGAAGTGGTCACGCATGAACTTAATTGTAGTTTTCATGTTGTGAGATTTGGAATCATTCTTCTTTATCCGGGTTTAGGATTTATAATAATATAATATATAATATTTTTAATATATAAAATATATATATATTATAATATATATATTTTTATATATCTACATAGTAATGTCCTATATATATTATATAATATATTAATATATATTTTTAATATGTATATATGTATAATATATACAAAAATATATATTTATATGTATATGTATATATATAATATATATATATATATATATATTAATATATATAATAATTTATATATAATAAATATATATGTATGAGGTTACTTATTTTTATTTAATCTACGTACACCCACACCACCCCACAAACACACACACACACACACACACACCCCCCACAACACACACACACACACACAACCCCACCACCCACACACACACACACAACACACACACACACACACACCCCACCACAGCAAAAAAAATTTTTAAAAATATTTTAATTTAATATATAATATTATATAAAAAAAATATTTAAAAATTTTTTTTTTAAATTAATTAATAATTATATATTATAAAATATATTTAGAAAATTAATATAATATAAATATATAATATAAATAAAATAATATATATATAAATAAATATAAAAATTTAAAAAAAAATATATATATATATAGTATATAATATATATTATTGTAATATATATTTTATTATAATTTTATATTTGTAATATATATATATTATATACATTATATATTATATATATTAATATATATATATAAATATTAAAATTATTAATAATTATATATTATATATATGTTCATGTGGTGTGTGGTGTGTGTGTATACGCAGATGTTTATAAAAAATTGTATACAACATATATATATATATATATATATATTATATATATATATTTATATATATATATATATTATATATATATTATATTATTATTTTTTTTCTTTTAACGGTAGTTCATTCTGAGCCGCCGGGGTCACAGTCATATTAAATTTGTTTTTTTCAGTTGTGATGCTTTGGGGGAGTACGTGGGGCCCCCGTTCCTTTCCAGGGAGAGTGCCGGGGTACCTTTTAGGTAAATTCTCTTTTTTACCCGGGGCTTGGGACCAGACTTAACTGGGCGGTTGGCCCCCATGGCAGGTGGGGCAATCAAAGTGAAGTACCTTCCCAAAGGGAACAACGCGGGGGTTTGGGTGCTCAAACCCCTCAAATTTCAGTTTGCCGTCGTACAGATTGGTCCGCGCTCTAACCTTCGGCCACCGGGCCTTAATTTTAAATAGATATAATATATAATAAATAAATATATAAAATTTTATATATATATATAAACATAATAATTTAAAATATATATAATATTATATAATATTATATATATATAAAATTTAAATATAGAAAATAGTTGGGGAAAAATATAAAATATTTTTTTTTATATATATATATATATATTTATTTTTATATATAATATATATTATATATATTATATATTAATATATAATAAAAATATGATATGTATGATAATTTTATATATATTAAAATATAATATATTTTATATTTTATATATATATAATATATATATTTAATATATAATATATATAAAATATATACATATACATCGCATAGTATATATACATATACATAAAATTTTTTGTTTTAAACACACACACACACATACACACCCCAACACCACACACAAACCACACCCCCACACACACACCACACAACACACACACACCACAAAAAAAAAATATATATTTAAAATATATATAATATATATTTTATAAAATTTATAATAGAAAATATATATATATATATTTAAAAAATATAATATATAATTAATATTTAATATATATATAATATATATATATATTAATATATTATATATATTTTAAATATTATTTCTTATATACTATAATTATATTATATTAAAATTATAATATTTTATATATATTTTTATATATTTATTATATAATTCAATATAAAATATATTTTATATATATAATATAATTATATATTATTTATATATGTATTTAAAGTATGATATATTATCCTAAAATTTAGATATATGTTGTTGTATGCATACAACGCACCCCCAAAACCGCACCCCCAAACACACACCACAACACACACACATAAAATATAATATATTTTTATAATATTAATAATTTATATATATAATATTTATAATTATATTTATTTTAAAATTTTTAATATTATTATAATATAATATAAACAAAATACAATTATAAAATTTAATATATATATAATATATATTATATTTAAAATATTTATATATACTCTAAATATATTATATATATATATATATTAATATATTTATATATATATATATAATTTGTATATATTATAATATATATATTTTAATTAATATTTATTTATTTAAAATTAATTTATATTATTTTTAAGTTGTTTTTAAAATATAAAATATATATTTATATATATATTTTATAATAATTAATATTATATATTATATATATATTTGTGTGTGTTGGGTGGGGTTGGTTGTGTGGTTGTGTATGCAACATACATAATATATCTAACATATATGGATATTTATAAAATACTTATAAAAATTTTTAATATAATTATTTTAATTATATATTTATATATATATATTATATATTTATATATAATTTTAATAAAAATAAAATAATAATTTTTAAATAAAATTATAAGTAATAATAAAATAATAAAAAATTAATATATAATTAAAAAATAAATAAAAATAATAAAAATTTAAAAAAATGTGTAATAATGTAATTTTTAATATTAAAATATGAAAATGATAATGTAATGATTGTAATGTTGTTTTTAATGATAATAAAAATTTAAAAAAATTTAATAATTAATAAAAAAAATTAAGAAAATAAATAGATACATAGAGAAATAGAGGGGAAAATGTTTTTTCTTTTTTTTTTGCCGCTTTTTAGACGTGTTTACTCTGCACTTGATAGTTTATTTTTTCGCGGAAGTAGCTTAAAAAATGTCCCTTCCTTTTAGCCCCTAAGTTTTGAGGTTCTACCTTACATTTTGCAAGTGTTGCCTTCGTTCGTTGAATCTGCAATAACAAAAGGGGATGGAGGAAAAGGAGATGCTTGAGGGGGCAGCACACGGCGCCGGCTGAGCGCTCCCGGGAACAATGAACCTCGAGTCCGCTCCCGCCGATGGGCCTCGCGGCTGAGGA
>NC_051396.1:37087777-37097777 GCF_015228065.2 Penaeus monodon
TTTACATTCATTATATCATCATTATTATTATTGTTGTTGTTATTATTATTAACAAAATTATAATTATTTTGTATTATCATTATTATTATTGTTTATATTATTATCACTGATATTTGTTTATTATCATTATTATTATTGATATAATTGTTATCATTATTATCATTATTATTATCATTATTATTATCATTATTATTATCGCAATAAGAGTAAGAATCATGAAATGTACCTAATGAAATGATGATAACATTTCCACGATAAAGAAATGTTGTGAAGTTATTTCATGATTTAATGTGATAATAAAGAAAAACGATCTTACATACAACCTCTGAATGAAACATTGCTCGAACCCTTGGCTAGAATGGGTCATAATTTTCAATAAAAGATCATGTTTACAAAACGGCTGATATTGTTGCCTTTCGTAATATATAGCCTCCACCTTTACCTAATTCTGTGGATCATTTATTTTCTGCGAGGCAACACTTATGCACGAATGCTAGTACTCCATTCATACTGGACTGTGTACATAAAATTGGATGCATACATTTTCACAGTATTGGGTGTGTACAGAGAGTTTAAAATGTAGGCATAAAAGCCTGCAGTGTTAAATCAAGTAGTTTGCAATGTTCTGCGCTATCAATGCCATGTGTCTTTATAGGAGTTCATATATCGTTGTTCGATTTGGCTAATCTTTCGATAATCCCTCATTCATTGTCATGCAGTCATCTGTATCGCATAAAAGCATTTACATTATAAATCACCATTTCATGATAAAAAATGCGATACCTTACCCTTTTATAAAAAAAAATTTAGTTGATTAAATTCACATGGATTATATTCATAATATATCCCAGCATCTGGTTTCATTGGCTTCTTGCTTAAAGCACTTTATTCATTAAATAGTAATTTGAATTGATGATATCATCAATCCCTTTGACAGCATGTTGTGAGAATAGGATGCAGATATATCGTGTCATTTCTAGGAGGAAATTTTATACGTACTTTCGCTTGATCCTTGTTTTGGGAAAGGGGCAGGCGGTCGAATAAAAAAAAACTTGTCGTGTTGGAAATAATGATAAATATCTAATTTTATTCCCGATATTATCATGGAAATTGAATTTAAACTTATTCTCAATATTGATAATTCATAGAAAGCAATGTATGTGCCGAATACTCGCATAAATTACCAAATTATTGCTTTAATAAGAGGGAATATGTATAACGTAACTGCGAGCGTGTTCGCCTCTTTAAAAATTTAACTTTTATCCTTTGCAGAAATTACACCCAGCATTCCCATTGCAAAATTTAAAATTTATAAAATCTGTCGGGCAATTCTAGCACCCATTCCCCGGCCTTTTTGTCACTGCCCCCGAACTGGGGCCTTAATGTTATAGCTGTAAAAATTTTTTCCCAAATGTTTAAATAAAAGTAGTTTGGGAAAGAAAATAGGTACTTTAGAAATTTTAAAAATTAATAGATTACATAGTAGTTCAAATGAAGGGATAAACAAATTAAATCAAAGAATAGATATACTCACATGAACGGTAAAGGAAATAAATACGAAATATAATATAGATAAACAAATAAACAGGTAAAGCTTAGATAACGAAATAAATCATGAAAAAATGGTTACTATAATAGACACTAGATAACGTAAGGAACAAAGGGAGAAATTATATAATGAAAGAAAACATGATAGAATGAAATAACAAAACAAATAAGTGAAAAAGTAAACAAGAAGAAAAATTTTAAAAAAATTAAACAAAAAAAAAAAGTGAAGAAGGGAGCAAAAAAAGGGTCAAGAAGGGGGAAAGGGGGGGGCGGGGTAATGGAGTTTTCGTGGCTTTTAGTTTCTAAAAAACCCGGCGGGGGGGTGCTCATTTTAAGGATCATTTTACGAAAAAGAAGAATAAGGATGATGAGAAAAGGTAGAAAAGGAAGAACCAACAAACAGCACAAAGAGAAAAGGTGTGCAGGGGTTCATGGTGATGAGGGTGAGAAGAAAAGTTTATGATGGAAAAGGCGAAGAAACCCAAATAGGAATGATTACAAAAAAAAAAGAAAAAACAAACTTTCTCTCCTGAACAAATTTTTTCGGCCAACAAAAACTAGATAGATAAGGGGATAATGATAAGGTAAATAATTAAAAATCCAAAACGTTTTCGAGAAAGGGAAAAAAATGGAAAGGGACAAAAAAAAAAAGAGAAAAACACGAAATAAGAAAAAAACAGAGAGGAAGGAAAAAAATTCTCCCGTGACGCCGGGTTATGGCGAGGGAAAAAAAGGAGGGAAAAAAAGAATTTTGAAATTTTGGTTTCCCAGACCGAGGGGAAATGAACGGCCACCCAAAAAAGGCACCGTGCGTTTAAGGGTAAGGGCCCCTTCCTCATGGCGAAAGGGGGGGAAAGTCGAACTTGTAAAAAGAACCCCTTCCCCCCCCGTTACCCCCCCCCCCTCCCCTTTTTCCCCCCCCTCCCCCTCCCCTTTCCCCTTTTCCCCACATCCAATTCCCCCTCACTAAATACCCTTTTTCCCCTCTCCCAGGTCCCCTTCCCCCCCCTTCCAACCCCTATTCCCCTCTGCACCTTCCCTTTTTGCTTTCCTCACCGTTGCGATGTCGTCCTCACCAACCCCTGCCCGGCCCAGGGTACATGGGGAGAAAAGGGTTGCAATAGTGATGCTTTAAAGGATGATTTTTGGGCGTTGTAGATATATTTGTTTCGTAGAAAAAAAGTATTTTGTATACATAATAGCATACAAAAAAAAAAGGGATACTTCAGCAACTCAAAAGGGAAAAAATTTTAAAAAAATCCAGAATCCATTAATACCAAATTTCAGGGACAAAAAACACAAACAAATAAGGTTTGAAAAAAAAGACAATAAATAAAAAAAGGAAAATATATAGAAAATTAGAGAAAAGAAAAAAGAAGAAAAAACAGAAAAAAAAAAAAAAAAAATAATAAAATAAAATAGATTTTAAAAAAAAATATAGATTTTAAAAACATAAAATAGGGGGTGGGGGGTGGAGTTTTTTGGGGTCTGGGTGTTGGGGTGTGGTGTGGTGTGTGTGTGTGTGGGTGGGTGTGTGTGTGTGTGTGTGGGGGTGGTGTGTGGGTGTGTGTTGTACATAAAAAAAAATTTCACACAACACACACAAACAACACACCCAACACACACACACACCACACATCCACACCCCACCCCACCCTAAAAGAGAGAAGAAAAAAAAAAAAAGAGATAAAATGATATGTAGGGATAAAAATATATAATATATAAAATAAATAAATAGATAAAATAAAATATATAAGATAAATAAAACACATTTCAGCACACCCCACACACCCACACAAAACACACACACAAAAACACAATAAATGGGGGACCCAAAACAAAAAAAAAGGGAAAAACAAAAAAAAAAAAAAAAAAAAAAATTTTAAAAAAAAAAAAAACAAAAAATAAAAGAGATAAAAAAAAATTTTAAAAAAAAAAAGAAATTTTAAAAAAAATATATATAAAAAATAAAAAAAAATAAAAATAAAGGGGGGGGGGTGGGGGGTGGGGGGGACGGAGAGGGGTATTAATTTTTACAATATAAAAAAAAAAAAAAAATAAAAATATATAAAACAAAAAAAAAAAAAATAAGGGTAAAAATGATATGAAATATTTTATATAATAATTAAAATATATATTAAAATAGGGGTATATATATATAAAAAATTAAAATATTGTATAAGTAAAATGGGGAAAATTAATATAATAAAATAATTTTTATATATGGGAAAATAATTTAAATATATTTTATTTTTAAAAATATTAGAAGATAATAATGAAAATAAATAGATATTATAATAATATTTTTATATGGGGAAAAATATTTATATATATAATATATAAGATATAAAAGTATGGATATATATAAAATAATATATATATATATATATATATAGATATAGATGATAATATAAATAGATTTTTGTAAAAAAAAAAATATTAAAATATATATATATATAAAAATATAGATAAAGATATATAATATATATATTTTATATAAATAAAAAAAAAAACAAATATTATATATATATTATATATTGATATATATATAAAATATATTTTTATATATAATATATAATATTATTAAAATTATATAAAATTTTTTATATAATTTTTATATAATATATATATATCTTTTTATAATTTTGATATATAAAATATATATAGATTAAAATTATATATATATATATATATCTTTTTAATATGTATTTTTTTTTTAAAAATTAAATATATGGAATTTTAGGTTTTATTTTATATTTAATTATTTTTATTTATTAGGGTATATTATAAAATTATATATATATGATTATATATATATATTATATATATATATATATAAAAATTATTTTTTTTCTTTTAAAAGGGAATGGGACAGATATATAATTTATTTTATTTTGATGATTTGGTAAATATTTTTTATTTTTTGGGGGTATATATAAAATATATATAATATATATAAAATATATATAAAATATATAAAATAAAAATAAAATTTTTATAAAATTTTATTTATAAAATATTTCAAAAAAATATGTATTTTGTTTAAAATATTATAAATATATATATAGATAAAAATAAAATATTATATTTTTTATATATAATTAAAATATATTTTTATTTTAAATATATTTATAATAATTAATAAAAAAAAAAAAAAAAAAACCAAAAAAAAAAAACAAATACAAAAAAAAACCCAAAAAAAACCCAAAAAAAAAAAAAAAAAAAATTTTATATAATATAATATATATAGATATATATATATATAAAATATGTTGGAGGAATAATATAAAAATTTTAATATAATTTACGGTAAAAAAAAAAAAAAACAAAAAACAAAAAAACAAAAAAAAAAAAAACAAACAACAAAAAAAAAAAAAAAAAAAAAAAGAAAGAGGCCCTATAAATATAAATATATATATATATACATATAATAATAAATAAAAAAATTATAATAATAGATAAATTAAAGAAAAAATTTAATAATATATATAATATAGTTATATATAAATAAAAAAAATATATATATAGAAATATTAAAATAGATTATAATATATATATATATATATTTAATAATAAATAATAATTAAATATAAAGATTATATAGTATATAATAATAAATTATAATGGGGAAATTATATAATTTAAAATAAGAGAAATAAAATAAATATATATATATATTATATAATATATATATATATATATATATATGTTCTGTGTGTGTTGTGTGTGTGTGTGATACGCAGATGTATTATAAAAAAATATATGTATACATACATATTTTTATTTTTTAATATTTTTAAATATATAATATAATATATATATATAATATATATATATATTTTTAAATATATATTATAAAATTATATATTCTTTTTTTTAACGGAGGTTCATTCTGAGCCCCGTGGTCACAGCATCATACTTAATTTGTAGTTTTCTGGTGAGCTTTTGGAGGAGAGTGGAGGGCCCCATTTTCCTTTCCACGGAGAGTGCGGGGGTCCCTTTTTAGGTAACATTTCCTTTTTATCCGGGTTGGGACCAGCATTTTAATTTGGGTGGTTTGGGCCCCACCCAGTGGCTAGGTAGGCAATAAAAAGGAAAAGTCCCCCTTGCCCAAGGGAACAACGCGGCGGTTGGTGACTCAAAACCTCAAATTTCAGATTGCCGTCGTGACAGTTTTTGAGCCCGACGTCTAACCTTCGGCCACCGGGCCCTTATTATTATTTTATATATATAATATATATATATAATATATTATATATTATATATATTAAAATTTTAAATTTTTTACAATAATAATATTAATAGATATTATATATTATATATAATTTTTTTATAAATTAGATATAGAAAGATTAGATATAGATATAATTTTATAATAATATTATATATTTATATTTATAAATATTATATTATATATATATATATATTATATATATATAATAGATATAGATATAGTAAGATTTTTTTTTAAATTTATTATATATAATATATAATATATTTAAATTTTATTTTTTAATAAATTTATAAATATATATATATATTAAATTAAATATACAAACATCTGCATATGTATATATACATATACATATATATCTTTGAAAAAAAACCCCCCACACACATACACACCACACACACACACCACACACACACACACACACACCACCACACAACCCAACACACAACACACACCAAATATATTATATATATATATAGAAATATATATAATATATATATTTTATTTATATATTTTTATGATAATAAATATATAAAAATATATATATATATATATATATATATTCATGCAATATAAAAATATAATAAAAATAATAAAATATTATATAATAATATATATATATAATATATAATTAATTTTAATATATATATAATATTATATATATATATATATATATATTAAAAATATATATAATATATATATAATATTAATATTATATATATTATAAAAATATATGATAAAGTAGGATATATATATCCATATATATATAGATATATTTAGTAGTAGCAACACACGCACACCACCCCCACGAAACCACAAACACCACCACACACACAACATAAAAAATATATAAAAAATATTATATAATATAATATTATATATATTAATAATATTTATAATTTTTTATTTTATATATATATAAAAATATATAAATAAAAACAACATACATTAAATAATATATATATATATATATAATATATATTTTATAATTATATATATAATATATATAAATATATATATAATATATATATAAATTTTTAAATATATATATGGGGATGTAGTTTTATTTTTTAAAAATATATATATTATATATATTTTATATATAATATATATTATATTTTATATATTTTATATAATTGTGTGGTGTGTGGTGTTTGTGTGTGTGTGTGTGTGTGTTGAGCTACATACATACATATATCTATACAATATGGATTTTATAATAATACTTATATACATATAACATATATATATATATATATATATTAATATAATATAATATATATTATTAATTATTATATATATATATATATTAAAAGGAAAATAATAATAAAAAATAATAAAAATTTTTAATGAAATAAAATAATAATAATAAAAATAATAATAATAAATTTAATAATAATAATAATAATAAAATAAAATAATGATGAAATTGAAAATTTTAAAAAATAAAATATTAAATATGACAATGATAATGATAATGATAAGATAATGATAATGAAAGTTAATGATAAAAAAATAATAAAATAATAAAATAATAAAAATAAATGAATAAGTAAATAAAGATACTAGAGAAATAGATGGAGATATGTTAAATTTTTCTTTTTTATTTTGCCGCATTTTTAGGGATTGTTATTATCTGAATTGGTTTTTTATTTTTCTCAGCGGAAGATGTTTTAAAAAAAATGTACCTTCCTTTAGCCCATAAGTTTTCGAGGTTCTACCTTACATTTTGCAAGTGTTGCCTTCGTTCGTTGAATCTGCAATAACAAAAGGATAGAGGAAAAGGAGATGCTTGAGGAGGCAGCACACGGCGCCGGCTGAGCGCTCCCGGGAACAATGAACCTCGAGTCCGCTCCCGCCGATGGGCCTCGCGGCTGAGGAGAACACGATGCGCTCTTACAAGCCATGCAAGCTGAACTATTATACAAAATATACATGTTTATGCTTCTACATACCGTCGCAAAGACGCGCATATATATATGTATATTATTATAAAATATATATAATATATATATAATAAATAATATATAATATTTTAAATTTATATGGAAGAAAAACCCACAATATAAAAACTAGTTTTATTAAAAAGTGAGACTACAGTTTCAAAAATCCCCCGGAACCATCTTCGGGTTGAAGAGGAAAGGGGAAAGGGAAAAATTCCGATATGCGAAGTTACCCCTCGCCCGGGCTATGCCATGGGGGGCCCCGGGCCCTTTGTGCAGCTGGTGCTGACTCGGCTAAACCTAGCCCTTCCCCGCCGTGGTGCCCACCCTCACATAACCTTCAGGGGGACAGTTGCAATTTTCTCGCGCCTGGGGGGGGCGCAAAACCGCCGAACGTTCCCACGTACTACCCCGGAGGCTAAAAGAGGAAAGGGAGAGGGGGGGGTATAAAAAAGAGAGAGAGGAGAGGCAACGCGGAAAAGGGGCAGGTGAGGAAAAAAACAAATAATATCAATAGGGTGGACTTGCGCCGGGGGCCGGCATACGGTAGGGGCGGAGGATAGGGAAGAAGGAGACTTCGCGGGAAAAAAGCTGCTGTTCAATTGAAATTGGTAGCAGCTTTAAGGGAAGATTCCACCAGTCTGTGGGAGTGGACTCGGCGGAAGGAAAGACAATCCGCCGCTGCCAGTCCTTTCTGATGGCCGGGCCCCCACTGAGGGAAAAAAGAGGGGTTTTTGTTGTGCCACTGGATAAGCGTATTAGTTGAGACGGGACGCTTGGTAAGGACTGGTGCCTTTTTTCGCCAAAGTACTGTTTATCACAGGAGGCATAAGGAACAGAAGGTCCCCACCTTCGAGGAGAAAGGGGGGTGGTATGGACCGGGTTTGCGACGGAGAGTGTTCACCTGGCGAAAGATCACCCTGAAAGCTGAGAGGGTGAAGAGGGCGACGGAGAAGTAGTTTCCTCATGTAGGACAGGCTGAGGGGGCGGGCAGGTGAGGAGTCTCTTTAGGGGGGAGAGCGTGGTAGAAAAATACGCCGTCCCTGGAAAGCGGCGTCGAGAACAGACCAGGGTAGCCCCCTTTGGAAAACGAGCGACGAAGGAAGATTTCCATCCAGGTACTGGGGGGGCACAGATGCGAAGGGGGCGAAGGAAAATATAAAATATATATATAATAAAATATAATTTTTATATATATATAATAAATATATAGATATATAAAAATTATGTGATAATATTTTTTTTATATAATAATTTGTATATTTTAGATATAGAATATATAGTTTATTTTAAAAATATAATATATATATTAAATAAGATATATATAGAATATTTAAAAATTTTATATATATTTACATGCATATTATAAAATTATAGATATATATAAAATATAAAGAATATATATAATAAATAAGATAATTATATAATATATATAAGAATTGAAATGTATAAGAATAATATATAATATATATAAATATATATATATATATATATATATATATATATATATATTTTAATTTTATTTTTAAAATTAAATTATATATAATTTTATTATAATTATATATATATTTTATAATTATATATATTTATAATTTTATAATATATTATATATATAATTTTGGTGTTTGTGTTGGGGGGGTGTATGTATATATATGCATTAAATTAAAATATATTTATATTTAATTTTTAAAATAATTTATATGTGTATATTCTGGGGGCCAAACACAAAAGTGTGACATATATAATATAAATATTATATATATATAATAAAATATTAATATATAATATATTTTATAATAAATTTTATTACATAGATAATATAGATAGATAGATAGATAAAAAGATAGATAGATAGATAGATAGATATAAATATAGATATATATACATAAAGAGAGAGAGAGAGAGGGATTAACACATTGATAGATAGAGTAGATACATGGATAGATAGAAATGAAACAGTTTCTGTGTGAATATTTTGGGGGCACTTTATAAAGTGATAATATATAATGATTTAATATATTATAATATAATATATTATAATATATAATTATATATATTATAAAATATATATAACATATTTTTAAAATTATTTGTTTGTGTGTGGTGTGTGTGGTGTGGTGTGTTGTGTGTGTTGTGTGTGTGGTTGTGTGTGTCCCAAAAAAATGATGCATATAGAAAGTGTGTATATATAAAAATTATATATATAATATAATATAATTTTTAATATATTAAAATTATATTATATATATGTGTGGTGGTGGTTGTTGTTTACACA
>NC_051396.1:37108894-37123894 GCF_015228065.2 Penaeus monodon
TAAAAGAAAAATCAAATAAAGCAAAATTACGAAATTAGCCTTTGAGAGTATACTCAAATGAGTTTTCATTATTTGATATTTTGAATTATTAGGTAATAATGATAATAATTACCTGAATTCTATTAATCATGAAATAATGATGATAAAATGAGAATAAGGAATTTGGATAAATTATGATTATTAATATTATATATTATATTATATATATTATATATATATATTATATATTATATTATATTATTATTATTATTATTATTATTATTATTTATTATTATTATTATTATATATTATATATATATTATAT
This sequence comes from Penaeus monodon, assembly GCF_015228065.2. Classification (NCBI taxonomy): domain Eukaryota; kingdom Metazoa; phylum Arthropoda; class Malacostraca; order Decapoda; family Penaeidae; genus Penaeus; species Penaeus monodon. The sequence goes on from NC_051396.1 coordinate 37,109,199, forward strand.
TATTCCAAAAAGATATTATAATAATAATAAAATAATAATAATAAGTATATTATATATAAATTGTTATAATATTTTTTATATATTATTTTATTATTATCATTATTATTTAGTATAATTGTAAAATAATATTATAAAGTAAATTACGTATAAAGTATTAATTAAATATGATATAAATAATATAAACTATTATGTGATTATATTGTTATATATTATATTGTTGATTAGATAATAAAAATAATTATAAATAATTAATAATCAAATAATATATTGATTAATTGCAATAATATGTAATATGATAATTAATGATTATTATAAATATATGATAATATATAATAATTATAATAATATTAGATTATTATTATATAATAAAATTATATAATAAAAATCCCAAATTATTAAATTAATTATTAGAATATATTTTATATCTATTATTTTTTATTATTATGATTTGGCAATTATTAGGTTATAAATAATAATTAATGTTATAATTACAATAATAATAAAAGTAGAATAAAAATTTGTATAAATTTTGATTATTATATTTATATTATCATTATTATTTTATTATTTAATATTTATAATTATTATATATTATTATTTATTATGATATATTATATTATAACGTTATTATATTATTATTATTTATATAATTATTAGTTTATTAAAAATTTAAACTTATAATAACAAATGCAAAATAAGATATAATTGAATAATGATGTATAATTATATATGATAATTATTGATATGTATATGATAATGATATTACGTAAATGATATAATTGAATAAATAATATATAACAGAATATATATAATAAAATTAAGTAAAAAATATAAAATCAATTATAAAAAACTTATATGTTAATTAATTATCTATTTATTATTGAGTTATATATAGATGTATAATCATATATTATATGATAATTGCAATATTAGGGTAATATTAATAATTACTGAATATATTAATATAATATGTATAAAGTGAAATAGATATTGATAAATTGATGATATTATAAATATATATTTATATACGATTTTATTATATATTAATATTATGAATAAATATTATAAGTAAATAAGGAATAATTTACAATATATATTAATATATAATATTATTACATTATTTATTATTTGATTATTATATTATTTATATATTATTATATAATTTAAAATAATTATAATAATATTAAATAAAATAATAAAATTGATATAATTATATTATAATTTTAATATTTATTATATATATTATAATTATAATTACATTATTTGTATGTATTATATATTAAAATATAATATAATAATAATTGATAATATATAATATTATATATTTTATTAATAATTGCAAAATAATTATATTAAAGTAATATGATAATAATTTATAACATAATATATATAATAGTATATAATAATTATAATTTTTTCATTTTATATAAATAATTAATTAATATATAATAAAAATGAATTATAATAATAATTTTAGATATATATCAAAATATTTTATATTAATATGATGATTAATATAGTATAATGATAATAATTAAAATATATAATATAAACATGATAATAATGATAAATAAAAAAGAATTTGGTATAATTATATTATTTAATATATAATTATTAATCATAATTATAAATTATATACATTATTAATAAAATAATTATTATAATATTAATTATATATAAATATTAATTATTATTATTATTTATTATTATTATTATTATATATTAATTTATTATTTTATTATATATATTAAAATATTATTATAACTGAATAATTAATAATAATGATAATAATTAAATTATATAATAATTTTAATTATTATTATATATTATTATATTATGTATTATTATATATATTATAATGATATTAATAATAATATTAAATAATTTAATAATCAATAATAAAAGTAATATGATAAAAAATAATGATAAATATGATTAATATGATAATTATATATGATAATATATATGAGTTATAATGAATTGATATTATAAAATAAAAGTAAAAAAAATAAAAATCATGAAAAGAAAATGATAGTAAAATAGCTTTTAGATGATCAAATTTTTTTCTATTATATTCTATATTATAATATAATAATAAATTTATTAATATGAAATGTAATAAAATATAATAAAGAATTGATAATTATGATATTATATATTATTATTATTATATTATATATTATTATTATTAATTATTTTAATTATTATTATTATATATTATTATATTATATTAATATTATTATTATTTATATATTGATAATATTATTATTATAATATATTATTATATATTTTATAAAATATATATAATTAATATTATAAAATAATTTATAATATGTTAATTAAATATATTATAAATATTAATAAAATATATTATTAATATTATATAATATATTTGATAATGAATAAAATAATTATAATAATAATGAATAAATGATAATAATTGATAATGATATAATGTAATAAATAAATATTATGAATATATGAAATAAAGATTCAAAATTGAAAAGGAAATAAATAAAAAAAAAGTTAAAAGAAAAATGCTTGAAAGAGCAAAATAGGTATTTATATTTGATGATTCATAATAGTATTTAATATTTAATGAATTATTAAATATGAATATATTATATATTAATATAATAATTAATATTTATTATTATATATTATAATTTTATTATTATATATATTATTATTATTATTATTATTATTATATTATATTATTATTATTATTATTATTATTACTTTAATTTTTATATGGCCCAAAAATATATTTAACTGTAATAATAACATAATAACACATAATAAGTATAATAATCATAATAAAATCGTTATAATATTTTTATATTAATATAATTATTGGTGATTATTCATTATTATTCGTGTTACTGGTAGTATAATTTTGCAAAATACTATTATAGCAGTAATCTTACAGTAATAAGATGTTAATTAAAATAATGATATAAATATTTATTGTAAAAACGTTATTTATTGTTATCATTTTGTTATTACTATTATTATTGGTAGTTGTTATTAGTATAGTTTTGTAAAAATATATATATACTGCACATAATTGCACTAGAATGATAATAATTGCAATAATGATGAATATAATTGCAATAATGATGATAAGGATGATGATCATGATGATACTGTGTAATGATTATGATAACGATAATATGATGATATCATGCTACTAATGAGTATACTAACAGGATTTGTGTCCATATATATAAAAAAGTAAAGAGAAAAAAAATCCAAAGTCGAAAAGCGGCAAAATCTCGCGAAATATAGCCTTTTGAGATATACTCCAAATGCTGTGGAAACATTCATTTGATGATTTGATTATTAGGGGTAATAATGATAATTATTACCTGAATTCGATAATCATGACATCAATGAGATAAGTGGAATAGAGAATTTGGATAACATTTGATGAATTATTAGATTATTACTATTATCATTTATTATTATCAATATTATTATTATTATTATTTATTATCATTATTATTATTATTATTATTATTATTATTATTATCAGTTTATTATATTATTATTATTATTATGGTTATTATTATTTAATTATTATATTATTGCCCAAAAATATATATAACGTAATAATAACTATAACAATAATAATTATCATACTAATCATAATAATCGTTATAATAATTGTTATTAATATAATTATTGTTATTATTATCATTATATTCGTGTTACTGGTGTAATAACTTGCAAATAACTATTATAACATAATCAAATTACAGTAATAACGATGTTGATTAAATATGATATAAATATTTTTGTAAAACGTTATTATTGTTATCATATTGTTATACTATTATTATTGTAGTTGTTATTAGTATAGTTTCAAAATATATTTTTAACTGCAATAATTGCAAATATAATGATCATAATTGGCCAATAATGATGATAATAATTGCAATTAATGATGATACATGATGATGATAATGATGATAATGATGATAATGATGATATCAGCTAATAATGATGATAATCAGGATAATATGAGGATAATAACATGATTTGTGTCATTATATAATAAAAAAAAAGGTCAAGAAAAACATCCCAAAAGTCGAAAGAGCGCAAATCTATCGAAATAATAGCCTATTGAGAGTATACTCCATAAATGACGTTTTTTTCCATTCCTTTGATGATTTTGGCAATTATTAGGTAATAATGATAATAATTACGCAGAATTCCTATTAATCATGAACATCTAATGATGAATACAAGTGAGATAAAGAGAATTTGGATAACATTTGTTTTTGTTTTGTGGATGATATTAATATTATTACTATTATCATTATTATTATCAATATTATTATTATTATTATTATTATTATCAATATTAGTTCTTATTATTATTATTATTATTATTCTTATATGATTATTATTTTATTTTATTATTATTATTAATTATTATTATTATTATTATTACTTTAATTATTAGTATTCTTGACCCCAAAATAATATTATACTGTAATAATAAAATATAACATATAAGTATAAATAATACTAATCATAATCGTTATTAAGATGTGTTATTAATAGAATTATTGTTATTATTATCATTATTATTCTGGTACTGGTAGTATAATTGGCAAAATAACTATTATAAACAGTAATAATTACAGTAAATAACGATGTTGTAATTAAAATAATGATATAATATTTATGTAAAAAACGTTTTATTCTTATCATTCTTGTTATTACTAATATTATTGTAGTTTTTAATTAGGTATAGTTTGTAAAATATATTTATAACTGCAGATTAATTGCAATAATAATGAACTAAATGGCAATAATTGATGATAATAATTGCAATATGATGATAATGAGATGATATGATTATAATGATGATAATGATGATGAAACGATAATAATGATGATCATCATGATAATAATTAGATAATAACAGATTTGGTTCCATATATAATACAAAAAGGTAAAAGAAAAAATCCCAAAGTCGAAAAAGCGGCAAAATCTAGGCGAAATATAGCCTTTTGAGAGTATACTCCAAAATGACGTTTTTTCCATTCATTTGATGATTTTGGCAATTATTAGGGTAATAATGAAAATAATTAACCAGAATTCTATTAATCATGACATATGATTATAAAGTGAGATCAAGAGAATTTGGATAACATTTGAGTGATTATTCATATTATTACTATTATCTTATTATTATCGATATTATTAGTATTATTATTATTATTATTATTATTATTATTATTATTATTATTATTATACTTTAATTATTAGTACGTATTGCCCAAAATATATTATAACTGTAATAATACAAATAATAAACAATAATAAGTATAATAATAATAATAATAATCGTTATAATATTGTTATTAATATAATTATTGTTATTATTCTCATTATTATTCGTGTTTCTGGTAGTATTATTTGCAAAATAACTATTATAACAGAATCTTACAGTAATCACGATGTTAATTTAAAATAATGATATAAATAATTTATTGTAAAAACGTTATTGATTGTTATCATTATTGTTTTATTACTATTATTATTGTAGTTTGTTATTAGTATATTTGTAAATTATATTTTAACTGCAAGTATTGCAATATAATGATAATAATTGCAATAATGATGATAATAATTGCCAATAATGATGATAATGATGATGTAATTGATGATAATGATGATAATGATGATGATAACGATAATAATGATGATAATCATTATAATAATGAGGATAATAGCCACAGGCATTTGTGTCCCATATATAATAAAAAAAAAGGGTAAAAGAAAAAGATCCCAAAAGTCGAAAAGCGCAAAACTATCGAAATATAGCCTGTTGAGGAGTAATACTCCAAAATGACGTTTTTTTCCATTCATTTTGATGCTTTTGGCAATTATTAGGGTAATAATGATAATAATTACCATAAATTCTATTAATCATGACAATAATGATGATAAAAGTGGGAATAAATGAGATTTGGATAACATTTGGATGATTATTAATATTATTACTATTATCATTATTATTATCAATATTATTATTATTATTATGTATTGATGTAGTTATTATATTATTATTATTATTAATTATTTATTTTAATTACTTTATTATTAGTATTTTGCCCAAAAATAATTATAACTGTAATAATACAATAATACAATATAAGTATAATAATAATAATAATAATCGTTTATAATATTGTTATTACTATAATTATTGTTATTTTATCAGTATTATTCGTGTTACTGTTAGTATAATTGCAAACATACCTATTATAACAGTATATTACAGTAATAACGATTTGAATTAAAATAATGATGAAAATATTTATTGGGTAAAACGTTCTTATTGTTTATCATTATTGTATACATTATTATTGTGTTTGTTATTAGTAAGTTGTAAAAATAATTTATACTCAATAATTGCAATAATAATTATAATAATTGCAATAATGTGATAATAACTGCAATAATGATGATGATGATGAATGATAATGATGATATGATGATAATGATGATGATAACGATATATGATGATAATCATGATAAAATGATGATAATACAGATTTGTGTCCATATATAATAAACAAAAGTAAAAGAAAAAATCCCAAAAGTCGAAAAAGCGCAAAATCATCGAAATATAGCCTTTTGAGAGTATACCCCAAATGACGTTTTTTTTCCATTCTTTGGATGATTTTTTGGCATTATTAGGGTAATTCATGATATATTACCAGAATTCTATTATCCATGACAATAATTGATGATAAAAGTGAGATAAAGAGAATTTGGATAACATTTGATGATTATTACTATTAAATTACTATTTATTCATTATATAATCAATATTATTTTATTAGATTATTATCAATTTATTATTATTATTATTATTATTATTATTATATTATTTTATTATTTATTATTTTAATTATTACTTTAATTATTGTATTTATTTGCCCAAAATATATTTATAACTGTAAATAATAACAATAATAACAATTAATAAGTATAATAATAATCTAATAAGGTTATAGATTGTTATTATATAATTATTGGTTATTATTATCATTATTATTCGTGTTACTGGTAGTATAAGTGCAAAATAACTATTATAACAGTAATAATTAGCAGTAATACGATGTTTATTAAAATAATGATATAATATTTATTGTCAAAACGTTTTTATTGTTATCATTATTGTTTATTACTATTATATTGTAGTTGTTATTAGTATAGTGTGTAAAACTATATTTATAACTGCAATAATTGCAATAATACTGATATAATTGCATAATGATGATAACTAATTGCAATAATGATGATAATGATGATGATAATGATGATATGATGATACTGTGATGATAACGATAATATGATGATTAATCATGATAATAATGAGGATATACAGGATTTTGTGTCCATATATAATAAAAAAAATGTAAAAGAAAAAAATCCCAAAGTCGAAAAAGCGTCAAAATCTAGCGAAATCTAGCCTTTTGGGCAGTAGACTCCAAATGACGTTTTTTCCATTCATTTGATGATTTGGGCAATTATTATGGTAATAATGATATAATTACCAGAATTCTATTAATCAATGACAATCTGATGATAAGTGGATAAAGAGAATATTGATAACATTTGATGATTATTAATATAATTAATATTATCATTATTATATATTATTATTATATTATTTATTATTATTATTATTATCATTATTTTATTTATTACTTATTTTATTTTTTATTATCATACTATTTATTATTATCTATTATTATTATTATTATTATTATCATTATTATATATTATTATTATTATTACATTACCTTAATTATTACATTAATGCAAAATATATTAAACTTAATAATAAAAATAATAATAATAATAATATAATAATAATAATAATCGTTATAATATTGTTATTAATATTATTATTGTATTATCATTATTATTATTTTACTGGTAGTAAATTGCAAAGATAATTATTATAACAGTATAATTACAGTAATAACGATATTAATGAAAATAATGAAATAAATGATTTATAAAATCGTTATTATTGTTATTATTATTGTTATTATTATTGTTATTGTTGTTTTTATTGTATATTTGGGAAAAATATATTTTAACTGCAATAATTGCAATAATAATGAAATAATAAATAAGACGAAAAAATTGCAATAACAAAATAATAATTGAAATGTGATGATAATAATTCAAAAATGTGATAATAATTGAAAATGATATAAAAATTGCAAAAGGGAATAACGATTAATGCGATAATTATGATTTAATGAATAATAACGGGATTGTTCCATATAAAATAATAAAAGGGTAAAGAAAAAAATTCCCCCAAAAGTCAAAAAAACGGCAAATTAGTATATATAGCCTTTTGAGTGTATCCCAAAATGACTTTTTTTCGACTTATTTGAGTTTTTGGAAATCATTGGGTAATAATTAAATAATTACGAATTGTATTAATTAAAAAACAATGATGAAAAAACTCAATAAAGAAATTTTAAAACTTTGATGATTTTTAATATATTAATATTATTTATTATTACATTATTATTTTTTTTTATATTATTATTTTTTTTAATTATTTTATTAATATATTATCATTATCATTATTATTATTTTATTACTTTATTATTTTTATCTTATTATTATTATTATTATTAATAAGCATTTCTCACGGCTGTTTTTATTGCCTTTTTCCTTCCTTTTGGCGATTTTTAAGCAAATGAAAAAGGGCAACATTTGTCCTTCCCCTTTTAAAGTTCTACCCTTTTTCTCAGATTCTTGGCGCCCCCAAATAAACAGTCTTCTGCAGTCTCCAAAACCTCGGGGCCCAATGCCCCTATTTTCACCCAACATTAAATCTTTTGTAACCTTCCGAGGGGACCAAACACTACTGGAAAAAACTTTTGCACATCGCAGTTCCCCCAACCTTTTATTCCTTTTGATCTTGGTACTTTTTTCCTTCTCTAATCTTTTTCTGCAATCCCCGATCACAGGCGGAATATAAACTTTAAGCCCCTTTCTTTTCCTTATGATTACAATAACATTGGTCTTTTGCCTGAATCGTTATCACATTGTACTTGTATCCCACAGAATTTTTACGGCCCCGTTTCAACAACACCCTCTGGGGTGTGTTCAACCCTTTCTAAAGCTCAACCCTGTTTCCTACACAAAACCCCCTGTAAATTTCTTTGCCCCGTTGCCCACGTCTTTTTTTACTCTTTCTGGGCTAATTTCTCGCACCTGAAAAAATATGCTGATGCTTTCCCTCGTTTTCCCCAACTTCTACCAGTGGATGTCGCTCTCTTATCTATATAATGCTTCACTGTTGGTCCTTTTTCTTGCTCTTGTGCACACAAGGGGAGCTTCCTTTCAACCTTCAATCACTCCTTACGTATTTCCCAAAGGGTTTAACCTGTTACCTTTCTGGCATCTCTCTAACGAATTGCCCATGCATTCCTTTCCCCTTCCATTTTTGTTTGAGCTCTCTGCCTTTTTCCTTTTGAATTCTTCCTTCTCCATTGTTTCCTCTGTCTGTATGGTTTCTGATGCACACACCCCTTTATCAAAAACTCTTTAAGTTTGCCACAGAAAAAACCCAACCGGTACTTTCATTCACTCTCTCTCCAGCTTTTTTTCCTGTCTAATCTGATATTTCTACGCCAGGTATTAATTGCTGTTCCTGTTTTTCCATTCAAATTGGACTTTTGAATTAACCTCAGCCGTCGCTTATACTCCTTCATTGTTTTCTCTTTCTTTCATTCTCCTTTACCTTTTCTAATTCCACAATACCCCAAAGAGAAAATTTCCCTTTTTTCAACTTCTTTTATTATCTCACTTCGGTACTTCTTGCCCTCAATCTTCAAACTTCCTCTCTTTAGGACTAAACCCCCCCGTTCTTGATTCCCAAATCCATGCCCCTATCATACAAAAATTGGGGAGTCTATATTTGGGAGTCTATCGTTCTTACTCTTTGGGAAAATAGTTTTAAAACATCCTAAGATAGGGATTAATTTATACTCCCTTTTTTTCCCCCCTCGTACATAATTACCTTTCTGAGTAATGACGATAAGGGACATGCTAAGACAAAAAACAATGGTGACAAACTTCCCCTTGGGAAAATTCCTCTTTTTAAAATCCCCTCGCCAAGTTCCCCTCCATTGAAGTTTTGGCCAAATTCCCCGCACCGCTTTTTTGCAAAAAATCCCACGTTACCCGTATTCCAAAAAATTTTCCCTGCCCCTAATCCAACATGGGGAAAAGAATCATAAGCTTTTAATAATTACCCAGCCATACCAAATTTAGTGTGCCCTTTCCTGTAATCCTTCGGGTTTGTTTTGTCAATCAAAAAACTGATCTTTTGTACCCCGGTCTTTCGCCTAAAACCTTTTTGTTCATCATGTCTTTTTCCTTTCTAGGAAATCGTACATTTGATCACTATGATTCCTGTCATCAGTTTCCCATCAGGGGAAAGGCTGTTTTCCCCCTATAGTTTAAACGCTTTCCCCTTTCCCGGGGACCTTCGGCAAAAAACCTGTCCGTCTTTTTAAAACCTTTGGGAAGGGTTCCTTTCCCACAAAATCTTTTTAGTTATCGGCAATCTGTGGGCACCCCCCAAAGGGAAGCCCCTTGCCGCGGGGGGGGGGGGGGCTTGAGGCCCCAAATGATCTGGGGGCCGGACCAGGGGGCAACCCCTATGGGGGGGTCCCGTAGGATGAAAAAATGGTTCCTGGTCCCCAAAGGCCTATGAAGGGGGTGTACCCCCCCTGGTTCATTCCCTTGGACTAGGGAGAACTCTCCCACTGTTTTTTCCCGTGCGGGGCTCCCGTTTTCCGGGAGACAGGGCCCTGGAGGTTGAGCGATGCTGCACGCGCGCCTGCACTAGAAACCACCTTTTTGGGGCCTTTTTTTTTGGTTGACGGGAGGTTGATAAAGGGCCCCGGGTCAATAAATGGGCTGGTCAAATGGCTAGGTAAAGCAGGCACTTTTCAGTCGGTAGGCATAGGCCCCCGCGACTGCCATATACTGGATAGTGGGGCTATATTTCCTCATTACCCCTGTGGCTTTTGGGAATTTTAAACCCCCAACTATAGTTTCCCCTCGTTGGACTCCATGGGGGGTGGGGGGGTGGGGAAATGAAAATTCAAATTTGTATGAGTATACAAATTTACAAAGATCTAGCTCTCTCCCTGACGACCTGCGCAATCCCTCGACCATTCTCTCAAAAATCACCTTGCACTCGGAAAACCTTTTCATTTTCCCAAAAGGGGGCAAGAAGGGGGAATCGAAAGGGTTTCCCGGGGGCCAAAAACCCCGGTAAGAGGGGAAAAAGTTCTCCTCAATCCACAAGGAGATCTTACCGGGTAAATATGAAAGCATTTATAAGTAAGTACCTGGTAGGAAGACCATTGATGTGTATCAATCAGGATCTTGACATCTTTGAGGTTCATGGAAAAATTGAAGTATTAAACGTGATCCTCGTTCCCCCCACAGCGAGATGGTACTGAAGTTGAGGTTTCGTCCCCAACAGAGTGACCGTCTGCGTGCAAATTAACTTTCCTGGGGCTAAAGTTTCATGCTCTCCCAAAAAACCCTCAATCATGAAAGGGGAATTGTCTTTTCCCCGAGACCTGATAGGTATTCTGGGAAAAAACGTTAGGGAAATAGAGAATTTAATGTAGTGGCAGTAAAACGTTTTAGAAGAAATTTGAGGGTTTTTGGCAGTCGCCCCACTCTTCTTCTAACTTTTAAACTTTGGCCCTTTCCCAGAATGGTTAATTAGCATGGTCCCACCTCAAGGAAAACCCATATGTCCCCAAAACCCTATCGGTGTTTCCCCTCCAAGGTTTGGGCAGGGACCCAACTCTTGCCGTTTAAAGAAAATGGAAAAAAAAGGGGAATGTGTAAGTGTGGTAAAACGGTCATCAGAGCAACTGTCCAGGCCCAAATATGCTTTTTACCACTGAAAAAGAAGCTCATAAGCTTTTCAAAGAAATGAAAAAAGTAAAAATTTAAAAAAGAAGTATTGGAAAAGGAGCAAGGAGAAGTTATTTTTCCAGAGGCAAAGCGCTGCCCGTATGCTGTTTGCACAGCCGGTGGTCCTTTGTTCTCTACCCCATCCTCCTTCCCCCCAAAACCCTGCCCTCCAAGTTTCTTAAGCACCACTCTCCCCTTTCCCTCTAAACCTCAGCCCCAAATTTGCTGACACTGCCTCTGGTGATTGTTCCCAAAAACGGAGTAGGAGTAGGGGTCTATTGAGGAGACTCCCCCTCCCAAAAAAGGGTCTTTGGAGCCACAGGAAAGGCTCCAGAGCCTAACGGTGCACTCAGTCCACCACATCCACAGGACATCTGCTGCTGTAAAATCTCCAAAGTAAAGGTTTAAAGGCCCCTTTTTTTGCCCGGGAAAAAAAGGGAAAATCCTAAACCGTCCAAAGACTCCACTACAACAAAATCCCAGGGGCCCCCGCTGCTGACAGATGCCCCTGAACAAAGGCTAGGCCCGCCCCTTTGCCTAGCAAAAAAAATCCTGAACCGCCCAAAGGGGAAACCCTGTGGAAACTATTCCCAGGAAAACAACCTTTAAAAGGTACCCCAGGATCCTGGAAAGGGACACCAAAAGGGGGAGGAAACCTTGACCAAGTGCTGCCAAACCCCTTTTATGAAGAAAAATCTAAAGAACTGGATACCCTAATCCAATGGAACTGTAAAGGAATTCATGCAAAAGGGGAAAACTGAAATCTGATAGCATGGAACCCCTTTTTTGTGTATCCTCAAGAGATTTGACCGGGAAATCGTCCCATTTTCCTAGAGGATTTCAAGTTAAAGCCCATTATGGAACCTTTGACAAGGGAAACCTCATGGGGGATACAGAAAGGGTACGTCATAAATTTTCCCCTCCGGCCATCCACCTGCAGACAACACTGGGTAAAGGTTTAAGAATAGGCTTGACACCCCTTACCCTTTTGCATCCTCTACCTTCCCCCACAAAATTAAACAAAAAATTTTTGGAAGACTATTTTGGGCAGTTGCCACACCCATTTCTACTCTTGGAGTTTAAAGGGTCGGCTCACCTCTGGGAACCTTTGTGAAACCCCTCGAGGAAGGGCCTTGGACCCTTTGTCTTAAGAGCAATCAGTTTTACGACAGTGACCTCCCACACTTTTTCCAAAAGTTAAACGGGGCATTCCCCAATATAGACCTATAAAATAGGTTCCCCTATTCACATTTGAACTTCCTTGGAGGTCATGGAAGACTTCAGGGAAGCGACCTTTTTCCAAAAATTTTTGAGGAGTGATGGTTTTCCCCATAAATGGAGTGCAAGAGGGCCCTTTGAACATGCGACGGAATCTTTTTAGATAACTGCAGTATTCAAGGATCTGGAATGTTTTTCCAGTGTGTTCAAGATGTTTTAAATACTTCACATCACGAATTCACCTTGCAGCGGGCACCCCTTCCCCAAAAGTAGCGGCCAGTACGTCGACCCCCAGTCCCAGGTGGTCTGAGAATGCCAAAAGCTGTCAGAGCAAGGAAAGCTGCATTAAGGCAGTTGAAACGACCCCCAGCATTGTAACCCTTTGTCATTAAAAAAGACCCGACCCAAGGGCCCGGGCGCGTGCAAAAGGGAGTAGACGGACTCGTGAACAGTAGTCTCCTCGTTTAAACTCTGGGCCCCCCCTTAGCATGGGTGTGGGACAAGGTGCGTAGATTGCTGGAAACACTCCATATCCAACCTGCTCTGAATAGATGGCATAATCATCCAGACAAAAAGTAGCAAATGGCTAGAAAAACCATGGCGGTCTCCTCTGGGCATCATACTGCTCGTTCTCCACTCTCGTGTAAACAAAACAACCCCGTGTCTTTCTTCAGTAGGAAGCAGCAAACTTCCTAAACTTGCCATTTTTGCGAAAGGGAGAGGGGACTCTGCTTTGCAGCTCTCCGTAAAACTGCCCCGGGAAAGTACGATATTCCCATATCAAATGATATTCACTTACGGGAGTTCCCAAATTTCCCTGTTAACTTGTTAAATAGGATCTATAGGAGGGCACAGGGCCATCCACAGGAAAAGGGCTATAATCATTCCTTTCCTAAACCCGGCAAAAATCTTCCACCAGGGAAAAACAGACCAAATTTTTCTCACCAGCTGCATCTGCAAACGAGGAGAAATGGTAAACTCAGGGTTTAATGGGTGCTAGAAAAGGGAAAAAGTGCTGACCCCATTCATTGGCTTTTAAAAAATTTAATCGACCAGAGTTTTTTTTTCCTTTCCCCCCCCTTTTCTTTTTTTTTTTTTTTTTTTTCTTTCTTTTTTGAGGGGAAACTTTAACAAATCCTTGCAACAGGAAATTTTAAGTTCTGGGAAACATTTTCTCTAACCTGGAAAACCCTGGAAGGGTCCCCACAAAAGGGAGGGGGGTTTTTTTGTGACCCCCGTTTGCCATTGCTATAATTACTTTAAAAAATTGTTCCAAGTGCTGTCTCATGTAATCTTATGTGGGTGACTTTTCACGTACTTCAGGAGAAGCTTTTAGATGTGCAAGGCGCATGCAGACTGCAATAAACAGTTGTACAGTGGGGAACAATATGGGGTTTAAATTTTTTTCAAAGCAAAAACCATGGCGTACATTTCCACAACGGGGAAGTTCCATCCTTCCCTCTATTTAGGAGCAAACC
>NC_051396.1:37128894-37141394 GCF_015228065.2 Penaeus monodon
CATAAAACGTTTAAAAAAAAAACAAGGTTGGATATAACACTATTATGGCTGTCATTTTTTTTTTTTTTTAACATCAATTCAACATACCCAAAAAAGGGTTTTTTTAAAAAAAGACCGGATTTTTTCCTTTTTAAAGGGAATTTTCCCTTTCTGCTGTTTTTTTTTCAGCATAAATTTTTCTTAGATTTTTCCCCTTTGACTTTCAGACAAAAATTTTCTAACCATCAAAATTTTCGACCAAAAAACCCTGATCTTTTCCTCCACATTTACATCATCCAAAATTTTTCCCTCAACCCCCACCACAAAGTTTTCGTTATCTATCTCCTCTTACCACCCTCCTCATTTTATTATTTCTTTTTCCTCTCCCCTATAAAACTTCTTTTTTTCATTTCCAACTCAAGTTTGAAAACCCAACCTTCTTTCTGGGCCTGGGCCGGTCACATATACATTGCTCAGTCGACTCATACCCTCCTCTGTTCCTCCATTCTCTAAACATTCTTTGCCTGTATCCTCTGTTGAGTTTTCCGTTTTCATCAAATTGTTTACCCCATTCACGCCGTTGTCTGGGTTTTTTTGATTTGGGATTACATCTAAAGAGGATTTTGGTGATAAGTGTCCAACCCCCCTATTTTTATCGTGATGCTCACTAGGGAGGTTGCTATTCAAAACTAAAAAAGTCCCCCCCCACCCATGAGACAGACTACCCCCCCCGGGCGCCAACCCGTACTTTTTGGTCTCGGGGGAAATTATTACATTATTTTATTATTATTTTATTATTATTATTATTTTTATTATTTTTATTATTATTATTATTATTATTTTTCTCACATTTTTATTTAAATTTTAGCATTTTGCCAAAAATATTTATAACGGGAAATAAAACAAAATGTAATAATAATAGTATAATAAAATGATAATCGTTAAAATTGTTTTTTAATATTTTTATTGTTGTTATTATCATTATTTTATTTTTACTATTTGTATAAATTTCACAAATATATTGTAACATTAAAATTACCCTAATAAAGTATTAATAAAAATAAGATATAAATATTATTTTAAAATCGTTTTTATTTTTTTTTTGTTGTTATTACTTTATTTTGGGTTTTTGTTTTTGTTTAGTTGCAAAAAAATTTTATTTTAAATGCAATAATTTCAATAAAAATGATATTTTGCAAAAATGGGTTTAATAAATTTCAATAAAAAGAAATAAATTTCAAAAATGATATAAAAATTGCAATAATAATTTATAATTCAAAAATATGATAATTTGCAATAATAATGATAAAAATTGGGAAAAATAAAAGGTAATAATTGCAATAAGGTGATTAATTGCAATAATGATGGAATGATGATGATAACGATAATAATATGATAAAAATGATGAAAATAAGAGGAATTTTATGTCATTTTTAAATTGAAAAGGTAAAAGAAAAAAAATCCCAAAATTCGAAAAAGCGGCAAAATCTAGCGATATATAGCCTTTTGAGTGAAAACTCCAAAATTACGTTTTTTTCGACTTCTTTAAATAAACTGGCATTTTTTGGGTAAAAATATAAAATTCCCCATAATTATATTAATCATGACAATAATTCGATAACATTTCATGATTATTAATATAATTGATATTATAATTATTATTATCATTATTATTTTTTTTTGTTATTATTATTATTATTATAATTATTATTATTATTTTTTTTATTATTATTATTACTACTACTACTACTACTAATATTATTATTATTACTATCACTATTGTTATTATTATTTTTATTTTTTTTTTTTTATAATTATTATTATCATTATTATTATTATTATTATTATTATTATTATTATTATTATTATTATTATCATTATTATTTAGTTTTAACCATTATTGCAAAAAATATTTTTAAACTGTAATAATAAAAAAATAAAAATAATAAAAAAATAAAAATTTAAAAAACCAAAATTCTAATCGTTAATTTGTTTTTATTTATTTTGTTGGTATTATCTTTTATTTATTATTTTTAAAGGTAAAAAAATTGCAAAAAAAATTTACATAAAATCGTTATTATTTTTATTATTTTTTATACTTTATTATTGTTTTTTTATTAGTATATTGAAAAAAATATTTATAACTGCTAAATATCATACTAATGATAAAAAATTGCTTTTTGAGGGGATCCCCAAAATGACGTTTTTTCGACTTTTTTAATGTTTTTGGCATTTTTGGGGAAATATTGAAAATTATTACAGAATTGTATTTCATAAAATTAATGAAAAAAATGAAATAAAAGAATTTGTAATATTTGATGATTAAAATTTGATTAATATTATCTTATCATTATTTTATTTTATTATCATTCTTTTTTATTATTTTTTTATTTCATTATCATTAAATTATTATTATTTTTTTAATACTACATTATTATTTAAAACACTATTATATTATTTTTAATTTTTGTTCTTTTTTTCTATATTTTTATTATTATTTTATTATTATTTATTATTATTTTATCATTTTTTTATTATTATTTTTACTACTATTTTTATTATTATTACTATCATTTTTATTTTATGATGATGTGTTTATTATTATTATTATTTTTTATTTTTTATTATTAATCTTTTAAAAAATTTTTTATCAATTTTATCTTTTTGTTTTTATCTTATTATTAGTTAAAACTGTAAAAAATTGCAAAAAAAAAAAAAATTATAAGAAAATAATTACGTAATACGATTTTAATGAAAAAAATGTTAAAAATAATTTTTTAAAAAAAATCGTTATTATTGTTTTATTTTTTTGTTTTTACTATTATTATTTTGTTGTTCTATATGTTGCAAAATATTTTTATTGATATCTTGAATAAAATGAAACAATTGCAAAAATATGAAAATAATTGCAATAATAATTATGAAATTGCAATAATGTGATATAATAAAAATAAAAAGATAAAAATTTGAAATAATACTGATAATAATTGAACAATAATGATAATAATTGGGAATAATATGATAAAAATTTACCAAAATAATGATAAAATTGCAATAATGAGATAAAAATTGGAATAATAATGAAATATTGCAATGTTATGATAATAATTGAAAAAATGTGATAATGATCATGATAATGATGATAAAGATTATAGCGATAATAAATGATAATCAATTATGTCATAAAAAGGGAAATTGTGTATATAATAAAAAAGGGTAAAAAAAAAAAAATTCCCAAAGTCAAAAAAAAGGGGAAAAATCTAGCGATATATCCCCTTTTCATGTATACTCCAAAATGACGTTTTTTCGATTCTTTCTGATTTTGGAATTATTAGGGTAAAAATTAAAATAATTACAAAATTTGTATTAACCCAGACAATATTATGAAAAAAGTGGAAATAAAGAAATTTTGAAAAAATTTGAGTTATTATTTTAAAATGTTTCATTTTTATTATCTTTATTATATTATTATTATTTTATTATTATTTTATATTATTTTTACTATTTTATTTTTATTATCATTATTATTTTACTTTTTATTATTATTATTTTATTTTATTATCATTATTTTTAATTATTAAAATTTTTGCCAAAAAATATTTAAACGTAATAAAACAAAAAATATAATAAAAATAATAAAATAAGTATAATAAAATCTAATCTTTAAAAATTGTTATTGAATTTTATGTTGTTTTATCATTATTTTTTTTTTACTGGTACATTATTGCAAAAATTATTATAACATTAAAAATTACAGTAATAACGATATTAATGAATAATATATAAAAATTTTTAGAAAACGTTATATTTATTGCTATTTCTTTATTTGTTTTTGTTATTTATTTCCAAAAATAAATTATAACTGCAATAATTGCAATGATAATGATAAAATTGCAAATGTGAAAAAATTTCCAATAATGATGAAATTTAATTTTAAATGGATAAAAATTTAATAATAATTTAATAATTGAATAAAAATGATAATAGTTGTAATAAAAGATAATAAAAGCAAAAATGATGATAAAAATTGAATAAGGTGAATTGATGATGATAACGATAAAAATGATGATAATCAGATAATAAAGAAATAAAACGAATTGTGTCCTGTATAAAAATAAAAAATAAAAGAAAAAAAAAAATCCCAAAATCGAAAAGCGGGAAAAACTACGATATATAGCCTTTTGGTTATATTCCAAAAACGTTTTTTCGCTTCTTTGGGTTTTGGCAATTTTAGGGTAAAAATGTAAAATTGCCAAAATTTGATTAATCATAAAAAATAATGATGGTAAAATGAAATAAAAGAATTTTGATAAGTTTTGATGATTTTGATGATTAATTTACATTATTTTATTATCTTTTTTTTTATTTTATTATTAATTATTATTATTATTTTTTTATTTTTATTATTTTTACATTATTTTTGTTATTTTAAATTATTATTTTATTTTTTATTATCATTATTATTATTATTTTTTTATTTCTACTATTATATTTTTTTTACAAAACCTTTTGTTATTTTTATGATTTTTTTTTATTATTATTATTTTTATTTATTTTTATCCTTTACTTTAATTATTAGCATTTTCCCCAAAAAATTTTTAAAAACTGTAATAAAAACAAGAAATAATAATAAAATAATAAAAAGAAAATAAAATAAAAAAAAATCATTAAAATATTGTTATTTTACAATTTTTTTTGTTTTTATCTTTATTATTAATTTTTCGGGTAGTAATTGAAAAAAATAATTTTTAAACAGTAATAATTACAGAAATAACGATATTATAAAATAAATTATAAATCGTTATTTTTTTAATTATTTTTATTACTATTTTTGCTGTTGTTGTTTTTGTATTTTTGCAAAAAATATATTAAACGCAAAAATTTGAAATAAAAAAGGTAATAATTCCCAATAATGGTGAGGGTAATTCAATAAAAATAATAATAATAATTGCTTTTAATAATGATAAAATTGAAATAATGATGATAATGATATGTAATGAATGATAACGATAATAATGATGACAATCATGAAAAAAAGTAATATACAGGTTTTTTGGGTCCATATATAATAAAAAAAAGGGTAAAAAAAAACAATTCCCAAAAGTCAAAAAAAAGCGGAAAAAACTACCCTTTTAGTTAACTCCAAAAAAACTTTTTTTTCGACTTTTTTTTCAGTTTTTTGGGCAATATTGGGTAAAAATGATAAATACCAAATTGTATTAATCAGCAATAATGATAAAAACGTGAGAATAACAAAAATTTTTTGAAACATTGATGATTATTAATTGTGATATGATTGATTATTATTTATTATTATTATTATTTTATTATCATCATTTTTTTTATTATTATTTTATTTTTATACTATTTTTTATTTTTATTTTCTATTAATTATCTTTATCTTAAGTTATTATTATTTTACATTATTATTATATTATTTTATTATTTTTTATTATTTTATCATTTTACTTTAATTTACAGCATTTTTGCCAAAAAATATATAACGAAATAATAACAAAAAATAGTATAGTAAAAAAAAAAATATAATATAAATAAAAAATTTCTTTATAAATTTTATTAATATTATTATTGTTGTTTTATTTATTTTTATTTCTACTGGTAGTTTAATTGCAAAAATAATTATTATAAAGTAATAATTAAGTAATAACGAATTAAATAAAAAATTATGTAATTTTTTTTAAAATCGTTTTTTTTTGTTTTATTATTGTTATTACTATTATTTTTCCCCTGTATTTTTAGTATAGTTCAAAAATATATATGAAAAATGAAAAATTGAAATAATAATAAAATAATTGCAAAATAAAATAATTGCAAAAAGTAAAAATTGCAATAATAATGAAAATAATTGCAAAAGATAAAAATTGTAAAATATATAATAATTCAAAAATTATGATAAATTTCAATAAAAATGTAATGTAATAATCGCAAAGTGAAATGATGTTTAAAAGATAAAAATGAGATAATCATAAATAATGAGATAATAACAGGAATTGTGTCCATATATAATAATAAAAAGGTAAAAAAAAAAACCCCCGACCCAGAAAAAGCGGCAAAGTCTAGCGATATATAACCTTTTCAGTGTATACTCCAAAATGATGTTTTTTCGACTTCTTTGATGATTATCATTATTACCATAATAATTGCCAGAATTGTATTAATCATGACAATAATGATGATAAAAGTGGGAATAAAGAGAATTTTGATAACATTTGAGATTTTTAAATGATTAATATTATCATTATATACCATTTTTACTTTTTATTATTATTATTATTACATATTATTATCATTATTTTCTTTAAAACACTACTATTTTATTATTATTACTTAATTTATTAATTATTTTATTATTATTATTATTATTATTATATCATCATCATCATTATTACTTTTTATTAGCATTATTGCCAAAATATTTTAAAACTGTATACAAATAAAATCAATAATATAATAATATAATACAAATTCGTATAATGTGTTTTATATTATTATGTTGTTATTACATTTCATTATTTTTACTGGTAGTATAATTGCAAAAAAAGTTATAACAGTAAAAATTTAAGTAACGATATTAGTGAAATAATATATAAATAATAATAATAAAATCGTTATTATTGTTATTATATGTTAATTACAAATTATTATTGTTTTTTATTATATAGTTTTCAAAAATTATATTGACTGCAATTATTGCAATAATTATGATAATAATTGGCAATTAATGATATAATAATTGAAATAATAATGATAATATTGCAATAATGTGAATAATGGCAATAGATGATAAGATGATGATAACGATAATAAGTGATATCATGAAATATGATGTGTAAAGGAATGTCATATATATATAAAGGGTAAAAAAAACCAAAAGTCGAAAAAGGGGCAAATCTAGCGATATATAGCTTTTTGAGTGTATACTAAAAAAGGACTTTTTTCCGATTCTTTGTGATTTTGCAATTATTGGGGAATAATGAAAATTAAAGGGCCCGGTGGCCGAAGGTTAAGCGTCGGATCAAGCTTTCACGAGGGCAATCTGATTTGAGGTTCGAATCCCCGGGCCGGGGGTTTTTTCCCTGGAAAGGAACTTCACCTCGTTGCCTACCTACCCACGGGTTTTCCAACCGCTAAGTCAGTGGGGGTAAATAGAGAGGTTTTCCCTCGATAAAAACACCGGGGGGAAAGGCAATGGCAAACCCCGCTCAAAATTTTCTAAAAAAAATCTGGAACCCCGATCGTAAAGGCCCGCGTTGGCCGAATGTTAGAGCGTCGGACTCAAGACGTCCGAGGAATTAAATTGGGGGTTCGAGTCACAGGCCGGCCTTTGTTCCCTTGGGGCAAGAACTTCACCTTGATTCCCTACCTAGCCACTGGGGGGCCAAGCCACCCCAAGTAAAGTGCTGTCCAAACCCCGGATAAATAGAGATAATGTTTACCTAAAAGGGTACCCCCCGGCACTCTCCGGGGAAAGGAACTGGGGCCCCACCATACTCCTCCAAGAGCACACAACATGAAAACTAAAATTAGTACCCTGCTGTGCCAGGGGCGGCTCAGAATAAACCCTACCGTTAAAGAAAAAAGATATTACCAGAATTGATTAACTGAAAATAATGAAAAGTGGGAAAAAAAAGAATTTTGATAACTTTTTATGATTTTTAATAGGATTAATTTACATTATTATTATCATTATTATTTTTTTTATTATTTTATTATTATTTTTATTATTAATTATTATTATATTATTATTTTTTTATTATTGCTACTATTTTTTTTATTATTATTGCTACTATTGTTTTTATTATTACTATCACTTTATTATTGTTATTTTTTTATTTTTATTATTATTATTATTATTATTATTATAATTATTAAATTTAATTATTGCATTTGCCCAAAAAAAATTTTTATAACTGTAATTAACAATAATAAAAATAATATAATAAAAATAATAAGTATAATAATAAAATAATTCGTTTAAATTGTTATTAAAAATTTTTTTGTTGTTATTATCATTATTATTTTTTTTATGTGTATAATTGCAAAAAATAATTATTATAACGAAATAATTACTTAAAAACGTATTAATGAAAAATCAAAAAAAAATTATTAAAAAATCATATTATTATTATTATTATTTTATTTTTACTATCATTATTATTATTATTATTTACTACTTTAAAAACCTACTACTACTACTACTACTACTACTACTACTACTACTAAAACCAAATTATTATTTTACATCATATTATTATTACTATTATTTTATTTTATTATTATTTTTATCATTTTTACTATTATTATTATTATTATTATCTTTAACTTTAATTTTCATTTTTGCCAAAAATATATTAAAAACGTAATGATAAAAAATAATAAAATAATCGTTATAATATTTTATTAATTTTTATTATTGTTTTTTTCTTTTATTTTTTTACGGTGTATAATTGAAAAAAATAATTATTGTAACAGTAAAAATTACGTAAAACGATATTAAAAAAATAAAATAAAAAATTTTTTATAAAATCGTTTTTTTTATTATTATTATTGTTATTACTTTATTATTTTGTTGTTTTTATATAGTTGAAAAAATATATTTTATAACTGATAATTTCAATAAAAATGATAATAATTGTAATAAGGGATAATAATTTAATAATAAGATAAAATTCAAAAATGATAAAAAATAATTTAAATAATATGAAAATTTATGATGAAAATGAAAAATGAAAACGAAATATATATAATCATGATAATGTGTTGATTAACGGAATTGTGTCCATATTAATTAAAAAGGTAAAAAAAACAATTCCTAAAATTTCGAAAAGTGGAAAAATTAGAGATATATGCCTTTTGAGTGTTTTTCCCCCAAAATGATTTTTTTTTCGACATTTTGATGTTTTTGGAAATTATTGGGTAAATTATAAAAATTCCCAAAATTTGTTTTAATCAGCAATAAGATGAAAAAAGTGGAATAAAGAGATTTTTTTAAATTTTATTTATTAAAAATTTAAAATTATCATTTTTAAATTTTTTATTATTTTATTTTATTTTATTATGTTTTTATATTTTATTATTACTATATTTTTATTTTATTTTTATATTATTATTTTATTATTATTATTATTATTTTTATCTTTTTTACTTTAATTTTTCGATTTTCAAAAAATATATTATCTGAAAAAAAATAATAAATAATTAATAAAATTTTAATAAATAAAAAAATAAAGTATAATATTAATAATAATGATCATTATAAAAAATATTATTAATATTATTATTGTTGTTATCATTATTATTTTTTTACTGGTAGTATAATTGCAAAATTCATTATTCTAACGTAATAATTACAGTGAAAAAAATAATTAATTTATTGTAAAATCGTTATTATTTTTATTATTATTGTTATTTCTATTATTTTTTGTTGTTGCTATTAATATAGTTGTAAAAATAATATTATAACTTCAAATAATTCAAAAATAATGATAATAATTGCTTTGACATGTTAACACTAAAAGTGACGTTTTGTAAAAGCGAAGAAATTTACTTTAGTTATCCTTAGATTTATTACTTATTCTCATTTTCCTTATCCGTATTAGTAATTTTCTTTCTACATATAAGGGAAACTACAGTATATTGGAAAAAAGGAAAAAACAAATGTTCTTGATATGTTTGATATGTTTTTGATATGTGTGTATCCCCGGGGTTAGATGAAAATCAGAGATAAGTAGAAAAACTGCTAATTCTGAGCAATATATTATCTCTGATAGCTAAGTGGTTTCCTTGAATCGATATATTTGCCTCTTCATTTGGCCTAGGGTATCCGCCAAATAGGCCAAGCCATAATTGAACTCCTCACTGTCAAATTGTTCAGAGAGTGAAACATGTCAAGAGACGTCCAGCGGTCGGCTCTGCAAGTAATGGCATTTTATTTTATTTCTTTCAACGAGAATCCGTTTTTGAGGGTCATATAGCGTATATATATATATATATATATATATATATATATATATATATATATATATATATATATTATAAGGAGTGCAATAAATAGGAAAATATGTGGAAATAAGAATCAAACACATTTATTATGTAGGAAAGATATTTTAAATATAACCTTTAACTCAGTTTATCAAGATGATAGATATGCACACTTTACCAAATAATAAAAATAATTCATGCATTAAAATCAACGAAACCCCCTTAAAAGTTATTCGTATACGACAGCCCTTACCCCAGTTTCTGAAAATGTCAACTGATAAAAAACCTACTTCGGTTAGTCAGCTTTCCCTATGTATACCCTTGCTCTCTCTTTTTTCTCACCATTTTCCCCATTATCATATCTTCTTATCTTAAAAAGGAAAAAGGAAAAAATGGAAAACGGGGGAAATTGCGGGTTCTTTAAATGATCAAATAAACTCGCATTCCCCCAAAAATTTCCCCCTTTTTCTTTTCCCCTAAAGGAGGTTAGAAAATTTTTTGGATAAAATTAATATATCCAAGAAATAAAAACAATAGGGGGACACTCAATACTTGTCTTATAAAGGGAAATGAAATTTTCCCTTTTTAATTATTGTGCGTTTAAAATTTGTAAAAATAAATTTTTCTTTTTAAATAACCGTTGCAAACCCCTTCACTTTTTACACTTTTTCCCTATTAAAACTGTTAAAAAAGGGAATATGATGAAACCGTGACAAAGTTTTTTTCCTCCAGGGCCCCCAAAAAAATGTTTTGTTTTAAATCTTTTAAAAAATCATAACATTATTTTCATTAAAATTTTAAAACCAGAACTATTTATATGGGGTTTATTTTTTATTTTTTTTAATCTGCCCTTTAAAGGGCCCACTGCCCCCGCTTGTTTTTTTCCCATGTTTTATAACAATAAATTTTGCCCCGGTCTTCGGGGAGGAAAAATTTAAGTTTCATTTTTAACAATTTTCCCATGACGGGTTTCTTCTGTTTCTTTTTCTTTCATGTTTTAAGTTCGGCGTTCTCGTTTTTTTCCGAAAAAATTTTTCCCCAGCGAATCCCTAGTCGTATTTTGGGAAAATGGAACCGAAATTGAAGCAAAACCCCCCCCCCCTCCCCTTTCGTAGGCACTGTCCAAAAAGAGGCCGATTTCAGTCGTATTTAAAAAGGAGATGGCGTTTAACAAATGATTAAAAAAATAGATATAAATGTGTAAATTAAGATGATAAAAAAAATAAAATCAAAAACATTTTCCCAAACCAACCTAATCCAAACCCGAAGATAAAAATATTTTTTTTTCTTGATAAAGATTGTTGGATTATTGCCAGAGTTCTAGTTTTTTCTCATATATATATATATTTATATAAATATATATATTTTATATATATATATATTTTATTTGCTACGCCAGTGGTTTTTTTTGTCTCGGGGCCCGAAAAGGGGTTTTTAACGGGAAAAAGGATAAACCGGGGGCATGTGTTAACAAAAGGGGAAACCTGGGCAAACTGACGCGGTTTTGGCTGTAAACGGAGGAGGGGAGGAACAACCCAAAGGGAGACGGGGTTTGGGTTTTCTGCCCCTTTGGACCTCGTTTTGTGCCGTTGGGGATCTGTTTTAAAAAACTTTGTTTTTCCCCCGTTATAACCTGTATCGTAAAAAGTTTTGACATGCGGGTTTTCCCCCCCCCTGTTTTGGGGCCTATAAAAAAAGTGAAAGGGGTAAATAACTTGTGAAAAATAAAGGAAAAAACCATCATTTTGTTTTATTTCGTGCCCTGCCTTTTCCATTTGGCTTTTTTCCCCTCGGGTGTTCTGGGGACTGTGGTGCTGGGTGCCTTTTTGGGAGTTTGTTCAGTGTTCACCCCCTGTGAAAAAAAAAAAAAAACCCGGCCGTCTGCCTACCTCCCTTGTGTTGGGGGCAAGAACGGGCGGTCGGCGAAACAATATAAAATTTAAAAATATATTATATTAATTATATAAAATAAAATTATATATTATAAATTTTATTTACATATAAAAACACATATTGTGTGTGTGTTTTAATATATATATATTTTAAATATATATAAAAATTTTATATATATATTATAATTATTATTTTTGAGAGTTTTTCACGTTTTTAAAATGCTTTCAAGTCCGGGGCAAGGGGGGGAATTTTTGGTTTACCCAAAATAGGCCCGGGGGGGTTTGGTACGATTAGGTACTTTCTTTTCCAAAGAATACTCAAAGGGTCCCCCACCCATCCAAATTATTTGGGCATTAGTTTCCCACCTTCAAATAAGGGTTTCGGATGCATATGAGAGACGTAAAAGAGGTAAGAGAAAGGAAAGGTCAGGGAAAATTTTGACAGGGCTTTTTTGGAGCTTAAAATCATGACAATCCGGGGAAAAAAAATGTCTATAAATCATTTATTCCCACTATAAAAAACAAGTAAAAAATTTGGGGCCCCAAAACAGTTTTTCTGACGGGAAAATTTCGGGGAATTCCCCAAAGATGGGAGTAAGTGGGGCTACACACAAACACAGTTTTTTT
>NC_051396.1:37146394-37157330 GCF_015228065.2 Penaeus monodon
CAAAACGCAATTGTATTCATTTTCCCTAATTGACTTTCAAATTTTTCCCTTTTATAAAGCACTTTAAAACAGAGGGGTTAGCACACCTTCGAAACGTGGGAAAAAAATTAAATTTCTTCACAAATGCTTAGTCTACCTGTCCTTCTTCGATACATCCCTAATGGAAAACCCTTTCCTGTTTACTATTATAAATATATATAAATATATATATTATATATATATTATATAATATATATATTTTATTTTACTTATATTTATTTTACATACATAAAATTTAAATAATATAGAAAAAAAAACCCTTAAAACTCGTTCGTTTGGGGCGTGGCGCAATACCAATTGATCCCAAACGGAACAGTCCAGTCTGAAAGCTCTTTTTTTAAAGATTTTTCTTGGAATTTTAATGAATGAAATTGCATGGCCCGTATAATAGCAACAAAATCAGTAAAACAATTATAGGGATATAAAAAGCAAAACCCGGCGCTTAGAAACAAACGGAAGAAACTGAAAAAAAAACAGACAGAAAAGCGGCACTCACCCCTTCTTAAAACCAAACCTCTACGGGTTTCTCAAAACTATTCTTGCAACGTAAAACTACAAAACAGGGCTTTCAAATTTGGGCGATAGAAAGCGATCTTCGAATGGTTTGGGGGAATGTAAAGGACTTGAAATTATGTGAACTCCCCATCTATCTTTTTCCCGAGGCAACTCGAATGTACCGCCGAAAAAATTTTTAAACCCGGATATGAAACCATGTTTCAGCATCACTCTATCCAATGTTTCTAGGGTTTAAATAAATTCAAATCATTCACAACAAAATTCCACTAAAGGTTTTGCTTTTTCGGGACCCTTTGGATCTATGATTTTTCCATCAATTATTCGGGAAATTTTTTATTTTTTTTTTTTTTACTAGAGCCAAAAACCAAATATTGTAATCTCGACTGATTATGATGAAAAATAGCATGGTAAAAAATGACTGTCAAAATGATCTGATTATTATAAAAATATTTTTTTAATACAACCCCCCAATTCGGTTCAAAAGGTAAACTATGTTCAGTTATTTGTGTTGTGTTTTGTGTGTGTGTGGTGTGTGTGTGGTTGTGTGTGTGTGTGTGTGTGTGTGTGTGTGTGTGGGTGTGTGTGTGTGTTGTGGTGTGTGTTTGTGTTGTGTGTGCCTATCACGTAGTGGGCCACTGAGGGCCAAAAATGGGAAAATATATATAAACAATTTGTGTTTTTAGCACACATATGAGTGTTTTATGTACGAAATTTTTTTTTTTTTTTAATAAAAAATAGTTGAGTTTTTTAAAAACTCTTTTTCGAACCATTTTGTAATAAAAAAATAAAATAAAACTCGTTTTTTTTCATTATTCTATCACTTTTTTTTTGAAATATTCATGAAAATAAAGTGTAAAAAATTTCATTTATTATTTTGCCCTGAAAAAATTTTACTTTCTCTAACTCCCATTTCATTAACAAAAGGATTTATTTTCCTGTAAAATGAACTCTAAATTATCTTCATTTTGGCCAGTGAATTATACTATTTATGAAAAAAATAGCCCTCATTTTCTTCAATGAATATTATGCCGGACAGTGTTTTTCACTGAAACTGGGGTTTGCAGAGAAGGGATTTCCTATCAAAAGGTCAAAAAATGTTAACACTCTCCTAGCTTTATTTACTTACTCAAGCAGCCTTGACATCTTATTCGTTTTTAGGCCCATCTAACGTTTTGTACCACATATGTGTGTGGGGTGTGGTGTGTGTGTGTGTGTGTGTGTGTGTGTGTGTGTGGGGGTGTGTGTGTGTGTGTGTGTGTGTTGTGGGTGTGTGTGTGTGTGTGTGGTGTGTGTGTGTGTGTGTGTGTGTGGGGTTTGTGTGTTTTGTGTGTGTGTGTGTGTGTTTGTGTGTGTGTTGATATGCGGCCGAACATTTTGCGGTTCCTCTTTCCCAAAATAAAGGGTATTATACGAACCTTGACTGGATGTTATCTTTTTTCCCTGTTGCTTCAATTGTTGTAACTGTTTTGTTGTTTCTTTTGTCATTCATTTTCCTAATACTGACCTGTTCATCATCCATGTCTTCGTCTTTCAAAGAATCATCCGGTGTCGTGTCAGACTCCTCATATTAATTATAAAAATTGTTCATGAGAAGAGTCATTGTTATTATCAATATCGCTTGTTCCAGCTCCATGGAAACATTGGGTGTCCATTACCTATAAAAAACAAAGTATTAATAATAAAGGGGTGATTATTACGTAAATATAGAATAGAATTATATAACTTCTGCAGGGGGATAACAGTGGTACCACTGTACACGACGGCACAAAATATATTTTTATTTCCCCTGCGCGTTGTGGGCCACCCATGGTCACTCCCAATACGGCTCACGGGTCATTGCGCATTCAAAAGACAAATTTACTTCTGCAGCACGATGTGCGCCACGAGTGAGTCACGTTTTCTGGCTTATCGTATGACTCCTTGGCCAAAATGAGCCCCGGGTTTTACGACGCTCACTGATGTCAAAATGGCGCCAGAGGGGTTTCCCCCTTTCGCAGGAACGTGTTTTAAATTTTCATAGTTCATCTTGTGGAATAGTTATGGCATGTTTATAGAGGAAAATGCATTCTAACCCGTGTGATGATGCAAAGGGTGATTAGTTCTTTGTGCCCGATTCGCCCCAGCATGCTAACTCCACTATTCATTACTGATCCGGCTGACTGGTCCACTGACCTTATCCCCCCCCCCCCCATTGCCCAAACCGTCATACATAATTTTATAGATAATAGATTTTTGTTCATATGGACAAGTGTGGTGTGTGTGTGTGTGTATGTGTTGTGTGGGGTGTGTGTGTGTGTGTGTGTGTGTGTGTGTGTGTTTGTGGGGTGTGTGTGTGTGTGAAAGATAGAATAATGCAATGCCGCACTGATAGATATATAACGATCCTCCCTGACCAGCCTCGAACCTAGGTCACTCCAGGTATGAAACTGGGGGGCCAGTACTAAACCACCATATCACACGGCCCACTAAAGGAGTGTGTACTAGGATTTAACTAGCTCCATAGGCATTACCTATCTACTTATACCTGAGTAATGATAGCGAGGTTTTACACACACTCCCCGTGGGCACTCGGTGGAAATTGATTTAGAAATTTCGAACCGGGGTCAGATGTTCTGAGGTGTTGTGTGGGGTGTATATATATATATTTTATATATATATTAAAATATATATATATATTATATATATATATATATATATATATATATATATATATATATTGTTACGCCGGCTACCTCGTCTCTCTGCCGCCAAACCAAGGCAGGCTAGGCAGACGGCGTGTTATCCACAGGGTCGTGAACACTGAACAGCTCCAAGAGCACCGAGCAAACCCCAAGCGTCCCAGAACACCAAGAGGGAAACGCCACATGGAGAGGCAGGGCAACGAAATAAACACAGAATGACAGTCTTTTCTTTATTAACACAAGTTATTTACCCATACACTTTCCTATAGGGGGAAACCGCATGTCACACTGCACGATACAGCTTACAACAGGGCAACACAAAGTATATATCAGGTCACAAGGGCACACACGAGGGCTTCACAAGGAGCAGCACCCCAAATCCGTCTCTTGGCTTGTTCCCCCGATCCTCCGCTCATAGCCAGTTGCGTCATTTTGTCCCGGTCCCTTCATGTTAACACATGCCCAGTCATCCTTTCATGTTTAACACATGTTTCGCACAGAGACACAGACCCACTGGCGTAGCAATTTTGTATATATATTATTTTATATATATATATATATATATATAATAATATATTTTATATATATATATATATCAGGAAAAAAAAATCTACCATGGTCTGCTTGGTGCTAATACCCTAAGTTTACGAAATTCCAAGATGGCCGCCGGCCATTCTGTTAAAAACTTAAAAAGAGCCATAACTTTCTTGCTATACAAACTAGAAATGAAAATAAAGTGTCTAAGTAAGCCTATTTTTTTTTAGGTCAAGAAAAACATATATGCTATTGAATTTATCTAATTGTTTACTAAAAAAAACATATTTTTAAAAAAGTTAAAAAAAATTTTATGCTTAAATTGGAAAATATCAACTTTTATATATGTCATATTTCATTGCAAATGCAGCTGGTAGTTGGTAATATTTTGTTATAAGTGTAATGAATGTAAATTATTGTACATTTGCTTTCAGGTTGCATGTGCATGCAGAGTAGATTGGGGTGAGGGTATGGTAGAAGAGCTAGAAGACGTAGAAAATGATGCGTGTTTATCTGAAAAAAGTCAATGGATATTTACAAGTCAAGTAATTATGTCATTTTATTTGAAATGGCGTGCTGATATCAACAAAGCCAATCATGACAGAACTTGGAGATTCCTGATACAATTTTCTCCCAGCATGATGATGTTCTTCAGCAGAAGTAGACTCAAAGCCGCCCAAACGCCGCAGTTCTCAGTCACCTTCAACCATACCAAAATTAGATCAGGGAAAAGTACTTTTGACTTCAAAACTCACTGTCTCTTCTGTGGGGTTTTGTGGAATAGTCACTCTCCCCCCCAAAAAAAAAATAAATAAATAAATACACGCAAGGCTTGTTATCAAGCATAGCCAAGTAATGTAATGACACTAGGATTTCAAAGAAACGTACTCAAAACACTGTCATATAGGCAAGATGACTGGGCTACCAAAATACAGTCACGTCTGTCTGCTGTAAATGGGCCTACCTGCAGAAAAGCCCTCTACCGTCACACATGTAAGGGTCTGTTTTTAAAAGGAAAAAATTTTTCCCCGGCTTCTCCTCACAAGAAGGGCTTTCCCGATTTGAGCAAGAGACAAACGTTGGTCGCCCAAAATCTACATCAAGGTTACTGCTTTACAGCATGTTTTTGAATACCTTTAAGAAAACGATGAGAAACAATAACACTCCAGGAATTGTTTGACATATATGACAAGTAGTGGCTTGATGAAGAAGTCTATACCCAAAACTGTTAAAGCGAGAACATGAAAAAATATGGTTGGCAGGTATCATAACAAGTGAAACAACTCCCAAACTGTTGTTTACCCTTACATCAACGTTAAATCCAACTTCAAAAAGCACATGAGCGGTCACGTGAGCTAGATAAATGCTGTGACATGGACAGGCTTGTTGAAAGTGTTGGCAAGTATATTTAACTAAGATTAGTCTGGAGCTTCATGACAACAAGTATCCTACTACAGCAGACATGGGATCTGTAGAGGGAAAAGTTACATATTTACAACTTGGCTTCTGTTCTTCTTACTCCGAAGCAAACAGTACGAATAACGCAGCAGCAGTACAAGATGTGGATCTACCAGGGGAAGTGACAAAGGCTTTTCTGTAGTACCAGGCCGATAATTTGAAACCCTATCTCTAGAACCCTGGGTGGCCATGGATCAGTCCATGTCATGGGACAAATTGCAACATGTTGCACTGGTTGTATAACACTAAAATTTTTGTCATGAAGGTTGCGTCTCTTACAACTAATATTAAGATCTGTTATTAATTTTAAAGTAGAGGCATAGCAGCAATATTTCCTAATATATTTCCCTAATCTCCCTCCAGATTTCCCCCGAAATATAAAAGGCAAGCAAAAAAAAAAAAAAAAAAAAAAAAAAACAATTGTCGTATTAAGCTCGATGTGGATGCCCTGAGCACGTTCCTTATGTTTTTTGGCTTGTTTTCCTTCAAAATATTAGCTTCAAAAAATGTCCCCTTCAAGCTAAGCCTATACTTGAAAGGTATATATTCTGATGGTAATGTTCAGAAGCTTAACGTGTATGACTATATATGCACCATTTTAGGTATAATTCTTTATTTTCACCATTGATTTATTCATCAGAAAAAAATATATTACTGGGATTTCGACCCTGTACATTTTGTATTAAAATAGTGGCCTTGCAGCTGATCCATTTGCTCTACCAAAGTGACTTATATTTGCTAATCCAGCCAAATTTAAATAATAAAAGAAGCTTTAAATACCCAAAGTGCAAGTTCCTACAAATCATCTGCTTTGAAAGCTTAATTAAATGTTATTAGCAAATGACAGATTACGGTTTTGCAACATTTTAGTAAATAAAATCATATCCTCAATAAGAGTTAGGCATATGTCAATTACTTTAGTTGAAATGAGTTTCTTACCTATATATTTAGACACTTTATTCGCAGTTCTCGCTTCAGTAACAAAAAAATTATGGCTGTATTATGCTTTTGACAGAATCTGTGGCGACCATCTTGGATTTTCGCGAATTTAAGATATTAGCACCAAACAGACCTTGGTAGATTTTTTTAATGTGAATTATAGTGTTAATTTCCAAGCCAAATCCATTGGCAAACTAAATAAAGCAATTTTGTCCAACCTAGGTGGACCCCCTTTATTTGGGGCTGTGTCGGCGGGGGCAGCAGAGGTGGCGTGCTTCCGGAGTGACCACCCGAGGCTTAACCTCAGGTGTGCTTTCCGGGTAGGCGCTTGGAACATCGGGTCCTTGCGGCAGATGAGCGGTTACCTCTGCAAATCGCGGGAATTGAAGCGAATGGGAGTTGAGGTGGCTGCCCTCTCAGAGGTGAGAAGACCTGGTAGCGGCACGATCAGTGTGGGTGGGTACACCTACTACGGGTCGGGCCCCCCCCCGCAGGCGATGGTCACCACCTCCAGGGTGTACCATAGCCTCTCCGCCGACTTCAGCCCTCGGTATTAGGGGACCACCGGTTGATGAGCGTATTATGCCATTGAGACTGAAGCATGCTTTTGGCTCCATGTCTCTTATTGCTGTATATTGTATATTGCCCCTACCGATGTATATAAAATTGATGTGAAAGAGGCGTTCTATGCCAAACTCACATGTGTGGCAGACAATTGCCCCCGGCGAGATATGCGCATTGTTCTGGGTGACTTCAATGCGGTATCCAGCTGTGACCGAGCTGGCTATGAGATGTCTGTCGGCCCCCATGGCTCGGGAGCTGATCCCAGCAGCGAGAATAGCCTCCTTCTCTGGGACTTTGCTAGGTCCCAGAAAATGAGGATCTCTGACTCCTGCTACCAGCGCTGCAACCCGCATCACTGGACATGGTACAGCGATATGGGTACAGTGGCCAAGGAGATCAACCACATTCTTGTGAGCACAGGATGAAGGATCCTCCAGAACTACAGGGTTTACCGGAGTGCCGAGTTCTGTGGCACCGACCATAGGCTGGTTGTGGCTACCCTGCGGGTCCACTTCGAAACTCCCCATCCCTCCAGTGGCCACCCTAAGGTGTTTCGCCTGGACAGACTAAGGGAGGAGGAGTGTGCCCGTGGGTTCACCATGGCAGTCTCTGACTGATTCACAGAACTCAACAACCTGACGGACCCAGTTGCTCTGTGGGAGCTCTTCAAGCGTGTAACACTCAAAGCAGCTCAGGAGTCCATTGGCGTACGCCCGAGGGCAAGGCAGAATTCCATCTCTGTGGAGACATTAGAGGCCACTGAAGCGTGTCACAAGGCTCGGCTGAATGGGAATCAGGTCTTGCGTCGTTCCATGGTGCGTAGGGCTCGGATACTGCTGAGATGGGACAAGGAACAGTTCATCAGGAATCTTGCTGAGGAGGTTGAAGGCTATTTCTTGGTAAATGACCTTCGCCTGCCTACCAAGCCTGAGAAAACTGAACTCTAAGCCCTCCTCACAGATGACTGCAGGGCCGATCAGGAATGGACGGATCATCTCAGATCATGTTGGGGTTCGTGTACGTTGGGGCTGAGTATTTTGAACAGTTGTACCAGGTAGACCCGCTTGGATGCAAGCGATGTCTCAGTGCCTGTGCCGGACCCACCCATCAGCGTGGAACCTCCTACCCTAACAGAGGTTAGGATGGTGATTTCCAAGCTGAAGAGTGGGAAAGCTGCAGGTATATGTGATATCCCTGCTGAACTGCTAAAGGCTGGGGGTGAACCTATGGCTCGGGGCCTGCATACAGTCCTGACCCGCCCATCTGGCAGTCTGGTACCATTCCCCCCGACCTGCTGGGGCGTGGTCATCCCTCTCTGGAAGGGGAAAGGGGATCATTGGGATTGTAGCAACTACTGTGGCATTACACTGCTCAGCATACCAGGCAAGGTTCTCGCCCACATTCTCCTGAAACGGATCCGCAACCACTTACTGAGGCGTCAAGGCGTTGGGTTTACTCCCGGCAAGTCCACGATAGGGCCGTACACTAGCGCTTCGAGTTTAATTGTGGAACGCCGTCGTGAGTTTGGTCGTGGGTTGCTTGCAGCCTACATCAACCTCAAGAAGGTGTTTGACTCGGTGCATCGGGAATCGCTATGGGAGATCCTGAGACTCAGGGGAATTCCGACACAGATTATTGGCCTGATAGCAAGCCTTTGTACTGGTACTGAAAGTGCTGTAAAGTGTGGTGGGGGTATATTGAACTTCTTCCCTGTTAATTCAGGGGTGAGGCAAGGCTGTGTCCCTTTTCACCAAAAACTTTTCAACACCTGTATGGACTGGATAATGGGCAGAGCTACTAGCCAAAGTCAGTGTGGAGCAACACTAGGCAATATCAAGGTCTCAGACCTTGACTTTGCCGACGATGTTGCCATCCTATCTGAGTCCTTGGAGTCGCTTGTGGCGGCTCTTGATGCATTTAGCAATGAGGCGAAGCCCCTAGGCCTAGAGGTCTCCTGGACCAAGACCAAGATTCAGGACTTTGGGGGCCTGTTAGGGGAACCCGTTCAGTCGATCCATGCTTGCGGCGAGGACGTTGAAGTTAAAGAAAGTTTTACATGCCTTGGTAGCGTAGTCCATATCTCTGGGTTGTCAGACCAAGAAGTCAGTAGACGGATGGGTCTGGCAACAGGAGCCATGAACTCGATCAACAAGAGCGTTTGGAGATATCGGTACCTCTGCAGACGGACCAAGATGCGTGTCTTCAAGCCCTTTGATACTGCCAGTTTTGCTCTATATATATTATATATATATATATATATATATAATAATTATTTTATATATATATTATATATATAAATAATTATATGTAAATAAAATTTGCACATACACACACACACACACACCACAACCCAAAACCATCTATGTATATATTATATATATAATATTATATATATATATATATATATATATATATATATATATATATATATATATATATATATATATTGTGTTATATATATATATTTTATATATATATAAAATATATATCAAAATATATATATATATATATATATTTTATATATTATATATATTTCGTTTATGTATATATATATATATTTTTATATACATATATTTATATATATACATATATATATATATGTATATATATATATATATATATATATATATATATATATATATATTCACACTTATGCAGATTTGTATGTGTATAAATATTTTTCCACACACACACACACACAACAACACACACCACACACACACACACCCACACACAACACACACACCACACCCCACACTAAACACACACACACACACACACACACACACACACACACACACACACATATATATATATATATATATATATATATATATATATATACATATATATGTATGTATGTATGTATGTATGTATGTATGTATACATATGGTGTGTGTATATATATAGAGAGAGCATATCTTCACCTTTTCTCATCATCCTTCTCTCTTTATTTCCTATTCTTTACCACACACACATAACCATATTTATCATTGTTTTTATTATCATTGTTTTTATTATCATTGTTTTTATTTTTATTTTCTATTATCATTATCATCCTCATCCCAGCGCTAACAGTAACATCAGTATTAAGATAAACAATTTGTATCTGAAACTTTTAGCTTCTGGGAATGCAAATGCGACTAGAAATTATTTTCGCATTAACTATTGACAGAAAAGGAATGAATAATTCACCCTCCCCAGAGAACCTGGCTTTCCCATTCGGACTGAGTGAGCTAGTCTTCGCACAACCACAAAGCAGACGTACTTACTGGGGGAGAAAGCACACGCAAAGCCTTTCCTCTTTCATCTAATATGGTAAAAAGGTTTTAAAAATTTTAATCACCAGGATTTTGTGTTAAAGCATTTTTGTCAGTCTTGAAATAATGTACCCTTTTTTTAACATTTTGCAAAAGATTTGAAAATTTCCTTTATTCCAAAATGTCAGTTCACATACTTTTGCTGCCATTTCTCCCATTCCCAAGGTGTCGGAACACACGAAAAACCCGTTTTGACGGTACTTGAGGGTTCTCGAAACTTCTTTGTCGCCCTTTGGGTACTGGGACGTTTTTATTTTTTGTTTGTCTGGAGACACCTTGAATTAAAGAATATATAGCTTAAATTCATATTATTATATGTGTGGGTTATATCTATTTAAAGTATTTTATGATATATTCATGCATCTATATCAGTACATGTATTACTATTACATCATATTGTATGTGGTGGTTTTGTTGTATGTTGTTTAATATATATATATATATATAAAATATTTTATATTTATAATATAATAATATGTGTGTAATTAACTATATTATTTTGTGTGTGTGTGGGTGCGGCGTGTTGTATGTGTGCGTGCAACCACCCCTCCACACACACACCACACCACACCCCCACCACCACACACTCACACACACACTCACACCCAAAATTCCCCCCACATACCCCACCCAACCAAACCACCACAAACCCCACAACACACACAACACACACAACCACACCACACAATATATATATATATTTTATTTTATTATAATATTAATATATAAAATATTAATATACATATGTTGTGTGTTTGGTGGTGGGTTTTGTGTGTGTGGTGTGGGTGTGTGTGTGGTGTGTGTGTGTGCGTGCGTGCGGGTGTGTGTGTTGTGTGTGTGTTGTGTGTGGGTTTTGGGTTTTACATAAAGGGTTTTTACCTTTTT
>NC_051396.1:37157430-37186597 GCF_015228065.2 Penaeus monodon
ATGATATAAAAAAGATTATAAAAACTTTATTATTGTTTATTATTGCTATACTATTTATTGTAGTTTTTTTGTATAGTGAAAAATATATATAACGCAATAATGCAAAATAATGATAATTATTGCAATAATGATGATAATAATTGCAATAATGATGATAATGATGATGATAATGATGATAATGATGATAATATGAGGATAACGTAATAATGATGATAATCATGATATAATGATGATAATAACAGGAATTGTGTCCATATATAAATAAAAAAAAGGTAAAAGAAAAAAAAAATCCCAAAAGTCGAAAAAGCGGCAAAATCTAGCGAAATATAGCCTTTTGAGAGTAGACTCCAAAATGACGTTTTTTCCATTCATTTGATGATTCTGGCAATTATTAGGGTAATAATGATAATAATTACCTGAATTCTATTAATCATGACAATAATGATGATAAAAGTGAGAATAAAGAGAATTTGGATAACATTTGATGATTATTAATATTATTACTTATATATTTATATTATTATATTATACTATATATATATTATTATTATTTTATTATTTATATTATTATATTATTTATTATTATTATTTATTATTATATTATTAATATATATTTTATTAATATTACTTAATTATTAGTATTATTGCCAAAAAATATATTATAACTGTAATAATAACAATAATAATAATAATAAGTATAATATAATAATACGAATGTTATAATATTGTTATTAATAATCATTATTGTTATATTATCATTTATTTTTTTACTGTAGTATAATTGTAAAAATAATTATTATAACAGTAATAATTACAGTAATAACGTATAATTAAAATAATGATATAAATAATGATTATAAAACGTTATATGTTATTATTATTGCTATACTATTATTATTGAGTTGTTATTAGTATAGATGTAAAAATATTATATATAACTGCAATAATTGCAATAATAATGATAATATTGCAATAATGATGATAATAATTGCAATAATGATGATAATGATGATGTAAATGATTAATGATGATAATGATGATGAAAACGATAATAATGATGATAATATGATAATAATGATGATAATAACAGGAATTGTGTCCATATATAATAAAAAAAAGGTAAAAGAAAAAAAAATCCCAAAGTCAAAAGCGGCAAAATCTAGCGAAATATAGCCTTTTGAGAGTAGACTCCAAAATGACGTTTTTCCATTCATTGATGATTCTGGCAATTATTAGGGTAATAATGATAATAATTACCTGAATTCTATTAATCTGACAATAATGATGATTAAAAGTGAGAATAAAGAGAATTTGGATAACATTGATGATTATTATATTATTACTATTATCATTATTATTATCATTATTATCATTATTATCATTTATTATCATTATTATTATATTATTATTATTATTATTATCATTATTATTATTATATTATTATATTATTATTATATATTATTATTATTACTTTAATTATTAGTATTATTGCCAAAAAAAATTATAACAGTAATATTACAGTAATAACGATATTAATTAAAATAATGATATAAATAATGATATAAAAACGTTATTAGTGTATTATTATTGCTATTACTATTATTATTGTAGTTGTTATTAGTATAGATGTAAAAATATATATTATAACTGCAATAATTGCAATAATAATGATAATTATTGCATAATGATGTAATAATGAAAATGATGAATAATGATGATGATAATGATGATAATGATGATAATGATGATGATAACGATAATAATGGATGATAATCATGATAATAACGAGGATAATAACAGAATTGTGTGTCCCAATATAATAAAAAAAGGAAAAGAAAAAAAATCCCAAAAGTCGAAAAAGCGGCAAAATCTAGCGACAATAGCCTTTGGAGAGTAGACTCCCAAAATGACGTTTTTTCCATTTATCATTTGATGATTCTGGCAATTATTTAGGGTAATAATGATATAATTACCTGAATTACTCTTTAATATGACAATAATGATGATAAAAGTGAGAATAAAGAGAAATTTGGATAACATTTGATGATTATTAATATTATTTACTATTATCATTCATTATTATCTATTATCATTATTATCATATTATTATTCATTATTATTATTAGTATTAATTATTATTATTTTTTATTATTATTATTATTATTATTATTTAATGATTATTATTATTATTACTTTAATTATTGTATTATTGCCAAAAAATATAATTATAACTGTAAATAATAAAACAATAAGAATATAATAAGTATAATTATATAATCGAATTGTTATCATATTGCAATTAATATCATTATGTTATTTATTATCATTATTATTTTTTTTACTGGTAGTATAATTGTAAAATAATTATTATAACAGTAATAATTACAGTAAACGATATTAATTAAATAATGATATTAAATAATGATTATAAAAACGTTATTATTGTTATTATATTGCTATTAATATTATTAATTGTATTTGTTATTAGTAATAGATGTAAAAATATATATTATAACTGCAATAATTGCAAATAATAAGAAATTATTGCAAATTAAAGATGATAATAATTGCAATAATGATGATAATGATGATGATAATATGATAATGATGATAATGATGATGATAAACGGTAATAATGATGATAATCATGATAATAATGATGATAATACAGGAAATTGTGTCCATAATAATAAAAAAAGGTTAAAAGAAAAAAAATCCCAAAAGTCGAAAAAAGCGGCAAAAAATCTAGCCGAAAATTAGCCTTTTCGAGAGTAGACTCCAAAATGACGTTTTGTTCCATTCATTTGATGATTCTTGGCCGCCAATTATAGGGTAATAATGATAATAATTACCTGAATTCTATTAATCATGACAATAATGATGATAAAAGTGAAGAAATAAAGAGAATTTGGATAACATTTGAGCTTATCAATATTATTACCTATTATCACGATTATTATCATTAACATTATTATCATTATGATTATCATTCTTATATTATTATATTATTATTATTATGATTATTATTATTATTTATTATTATTATTATTATTATTACTTTC
This sequence comes from Penaeus monodon, assembly GCF_015228065.2. Lineage (NCBI taxonomy): Eukaryota > Metazoa > Arthropoda > Malacostraca > Decapoda > Penaeidae > Penaeus > Penaeus monodon. The sequence continues at coordinate 37,160,493 of NC_051396.1, forward strand.
AATATTAGTATTATTGCCAAAAAAATATAAATTATAACTGTAATAATAACAATAAATAATAAGAATAAGTATAATTGATAATACTACGTAATATGTTATAATATTCGTTATTAATATTCATTTTTGTTATTTTATCATTATTATTTTTTTACTGGTAGTTAGATTGTAAAAAATAATATTTTTATAACAGTAATAATTCAGTAATAACGATTATTAATTAAAATAATGATATAAAATAATGATTATAAAAAACGTTATTATGTTATTATTATTGCTATTACTATTATTATTGTAGTGTTATTAGTATAGAAATGTAAAAAATATATATTTATAACTGCAATAATGCAATAATAATGAAATTATTGCAATAATGATGATAATAATTGCCAATAATGTGATAATGATGATGATAACTGATATAATGATGATAATATGATGATAACGATAATAATTTGAGATATCATGATAATAATGATGATAATAACAGGAAGTGTGTCCCATATATATATAAAAAAAAAAAGGTGAAAGAAAAAAAATCCCAAAGTCGAAAAAAAAGCGGCAAATCTAGCGAAATATAGCTTTTGAGAGTAGTCCAAAATGAAGTTTTTTTCCATCTCATTTGTGATTCTGGCAATTATTTAGGGTTAATAATGATAATAATTACCTGATTCTATAATCATGACAATAATGATGGATAAAAGTGAGAATAAAGAGAATTGGACTAACATTTGATGATTATTAATTTTATTACTTTATCATTATTATTAATCATTATTACCATTATTATCATTATATTATCATTAGTATTAATTATTTATTATTATTATTATTATTTTATTATTATTATTATTTCTATATTATTATTATTAATATTATTATTATTATATATTACTTAATTATTAGTATTATTGCCAAAAAAATATATTATATCTGTAATAATAACAATAATAATATTGATAAGTATAGTTATAATAATACGAATTGTTATAATATTGTTATTAATATCATTATTGTTATTATATCATGATTATTTCTTTACTAGTAGTATAAATTGTAAAAAATAATTATTATAACAGTAGTAATTACAGTAATATGATATTACTTAAAATAATGATATAAATAATGATTATAAAAACGTTTATTATTGTTATTATTATGCTATTAATAGTATTATTGTAGTTGTTATTAGTAAGATGTAAAAATACATATTATAACTGGCAAATAATTGGAATAAAATAATGATAATTATTGCAATAAATATGATAATAATTGCAATGATGATGATAATGACTGGATAATGATGATAATGATGATCATGATGATAATGTTTTTTAATGATGAAACGATAATAATGATGATAATCATGATAATAATGATGATAAAACAGGAAATTGTTTGTCCAATATAATAAAAAAAAAGGTTAAAAAGAAAAAAAAATCCCAAAAGTCGAAAAAAGCGGCAAAATCTAGCCGAAATATAGCCTTCTTGAGAGTAGACTCCAAAATGACGTTTTTTCCATCATTTGATGATTCTGGCAATTATTAGGGTAATAATGATAATAATTACCTGAATTCTTATTAATCATGACAATAATATGATAAAAGTGAGAATAAAAGAGAATTTGGATAACATTTGATGATTATTAATATTATTACTATTATATTATTATTATCATTATATCATTATTATAAGTATTATTATCATTATTATTACTTATTATATTATTATTATTATTATTATAATTATTTATTATATTTAGAGATTATTATATTATTATTTATTATTACTTTAATTATTTAGTATTTATTGCCCAAAAATATATTATAGCTGTAATAATAACATAAGTAATTAATAATTAAGTATAATTACTAATAATACGAAATGTTTATAATATTTTTATTAAATATCATTATGTTATTTATTATCATTAGTTATTTTTTTACTGGTAGTATAATTGTAAAAATAATTATTCTAACAGTAATAATTCAGTAAGAACGATATTAATAAAAATAATGATATAAAATAATGATTATAAAACGTTATTATTGTTATTATTATTGCTATTTCCTATGAGATTGTAGTTGTTATTAGTATACGATGTAAAAAATATATATTAAACTTCCAATAATTGCAATAATAATGATAATTATGCAATAATGATGATTAATAATTGCAATAAGATGCTAATGATGATGGATAATGATTGATAATGATGATAATGGATGATGTGATAACGATAATAATGAGATAATCATGATAATCATGATGATAATAACAGGAATGTGTCCATATATAATAAAAAAAAGGTAAAAGAAAAAAAATCCCAAAAGTTCGAAAAAGCGGCAAAATCTAGCGAAATATAGCCTTTTGAGAGTAGATCCAAAATGACGTTTTTGCCATTCATTTGAATTGATTCTGCAAGTTATTAGGGTAATAAGATAATAAATACGTGAATTCTATAATCATGACAATAATGATAAAAAAGTGAGAATTAAAGAGAATTGGATAACATTGATGATTATTAATATTATTACATTATCATTATTATTATCATTATTATCATTATCATTATTCTTTTTATTGCTATCATATATTACATTATTATTATTATTATTATTATTATTATTATTATTATTATATATTCTGTATTATTATTATGATTATTATTATTATATTATTATTACTTTAATTATTAGTATTATGCCAAAAAAATATATTAGAAACATGTAACAATAACAATACAATAATAATAAGTATAATTATAATAATACGAATTGTTTATAATATTGTTATTAATAATCATTATTGTTATTATTATGATTATTTTAATTTTTTTACTGGTAGTATTAATGTAAAAATAAATTAATTTATAACAGTAATAATTACAGTAATTAAACGATATGTAATTAAAAATAATTGATATAAAGAATGATTATAAAACGTTATTATTGTTAGTATATTGCTATTACTATATTATTGTAGTTGTTATTAGTATAGATGTAAAAAATATATATATAACTGCAATACTTGCAATAATAATGATAATTATTGCAATAAATGTGATAATAATTGCAAAATGATGATAATGAGGTGATGATAAAACGATAATAATGATGATTAATCCATGATAAAATGACGATAAGAACAGGAATTGTTGTCCATATATAATAAAAAAGGAAAAGAAAAAAAATCCCAAAGTCGAAAAAGCGGCAAAATCTAGCGAATATAGCCTTTTGAGAGTAGACGCCAAAATGACGTTTTTTCCATTTCATTTGATGATTCTGCAATGATTAGGTTAATAATTGATAAATAATTACCTGAATTCTATTAATCATGACAATAATGATGATAAAAGTGAGAATAAAGAGAATTTGGATAAACATTGATGATTATTAATATTAATACTATTATCATTATTATTATCATTTTTATTATCATTATATCATTATTAGTATTCATTATTATTATTATTTTATTATTATTATTATTAATTATATTATTATTATTATTATATTATATTAGTATTATTATTATATTATTATTACTTTAATTATTAGATTTTACCAAAAAAACGATTATAACGGTAATAATAACAATAAATAATAATAATAAGTATAATTATAATAATACGAATTGTTAAATATGGTTATTAATTATTATTGTTATTATTATCATTATTATTTTTTTTACTGGTAGTATAATTGCAAAAATAATTATTATAAACAGTTAATAATTACAGGTAATAAACGATATAATTAAAATAATGATATAAATAATGATTATAAAAACGTGTATGATTGTTATTATTATTGCTACTACTATTTATTATTGTAGTTTGTTATTAGTAACTACGATGTAAAAAATATATATTATAACTGCAATAATTTGCAATAATTAATGATAATTATTGCAATAATGATGTTAATAATTACAATAGGATGATAATGATGATGATAATGATGATAAGGATGATAATGATGATGATAACGATAATAATGATGTAAATCATGATAATAATGATGATAATAAACAGGAATTGTGGTCCATATATAATAAAAACAAAAGTAAAAGAAAAAAAATCCCAAAGTCGAAAAAAGCGGCAAAAATCTACGAAATATAGCCTTTGAGAGTAGACTCCAAAATGACGTTTTTTTCCATTCATTGGAGATTCTGGCAATTATTAGGGTAATAATGATAATAATACGTGAATTCTATTAATCATGACAATAATGGATGATAAAAGTGAGAATAAGAGGAATTTGGTAACATTTGATGATTATTAATATTATTACTATTATCCATTATTATTATCATTATTATCATTATTATCATTATATTATCATTATATATTATATTATTATTATATTATTATTATTATTATTATTATTATTATTCATAGTATATTATTATATTATTATTATATTATTATTATTATTATTATTATGTTATTTATTAGTATATTATTACTTTAATTATGAGTTATTATTGCCAAAAATATATTATAACTGTAATAATAACACAATAAGATACTAAGTATAATTATAATAATACGAATTGTTTATAATATTGGTATTATATCATTATTGTTATTCAAAGCATTATTATTTTTTACTGGTAGTATAATCTTTAAAAAAATATTATAAACAGTAATAATTACAGTAATAAACGATATAATTAAACTAATTGATATATAAATAAGATTATAAAAAACGTTATTATTGTTATTATTATTGCTATTACTATTATTATTGTAGTTTATAGTATAGATGTAAAATATATATTATCACTGCAATTTGCATAATAATGATAATTATTGCAATACTGATGCTAATAATTGCCATAATGATGATAATGATGATGATAATGATGATAATGATGATAATGATGATGATAACGATAATACACGATGGATAATCATGATAATAATGATGATTTAATAACAGGAATTGTGTCCATATAATAATAAAAAAAATTGTAACAAGAAAAAAAATCCCAAAAGTCGAAAAAGCGGCAAAATCTAGCGAAATATGCCTTTTGAGAGTAGGACTCCAAAATGACGTTTTTTTCATTCATTGATGATTCTGGCAATTATTAGGGTTTAATAATGGATAATAATACCTGAACTCTATTAATCATGACAATAATGATGATAAAAGTGAGAATAAAGAGATTTGGGAAAACATTTGATGATTATTAATATTATTACAATTATCATATTATTATCATTATTATCATTATTATCATTATTATTATCATTAATTATTATTATTATATTATATATTATTATTATATTATTATTATTATTATTATTATTATTATATTATTTATTATTACTTAATTATTAGTATTATTGCCAAAAAATATATTATAACTGTAATAATAAAATAATAATAATAATAAGTTAATTTATAATAATACGATTGTTATAATATTGTTATTTAATATCATTATTGTTATTTATTATCATTATTATTTTTTTTACTGGTAGTATAATTGTAAAAAATAATTATTATAACAGTAATAATTACAGTAATAACGATATTAATTAAAATAATGATATAAATAATGATTATAAAAACGTTATTATTGTTATTATTATTGCTATTACTATTATTATTGTAGTTGTTATTAGTATAGATGTAAAAATATATATTATAACTGCAATAATTGCAATAATAATGATAATTATTGCAATAATGATGATAATAATTGCAATAATGATGATAATGATGATGATAATGATGATAATGATGATAATGATGATGATAACGATAATAATGATGATAATCATGATAATAATGATGATAATAACAGGAATTGTGTCCATATATAATAAAAAAGGTAAAGAAAAAAAAATCCCAAAAGTCGAAAAAGCGGCAAAATCTAGCGAAATATAGCCTTTTGAGAGTATATCCAAAATGATCGTTTTTTCCATTCATTGATGATTCTGGCAATATTAGGGTAAATAAGATAATAATTACCGAATTATTAATCTGGACAATAATGATGATAAAAAGTGAGAAATAAAGAGAATTGGATAACATTTGATGATTATTAAATTATTACTATATCATTATATATCTTATATCATTATTATCATTATTATTATCATTAATTATTATTAATTATTATTATTATATTATTATTATATTATTATATATTATTATTATATTATTATTACTTTAATTATTAGATTATTCCCAAAAAAATATATTATAACTGAATAATAACAATAATAATAATAATAAGTATAATTATAATAATACGAATTGTTATAATATTGTTATTAATATATTATTGTATTATTATCATTATTATTTTTTTACTGGTAGTTAATTGTAAAAAATAATTATTATAACAGTAATAATACAGTAATAAAACGATATTAACTAAAATAATGATATAATTAAGGATTATAAAAACGTCATTACTATGGTATTATATTGCTATTACTATTATTAGTGTCTTGTTATAGTATAGATGTAACAAATAATAAAACTACATTTTTTTTTATAACTGCAATAATTGCAATAATAATGGATAATTATTGAAATAATGATGAAATAATTGCAAATAATGATGATAATGATATGTGATAATGATGATTTAATGATGTATAATGATGGTGATAAACGATAATAATGATGATAATCATGATAATAATGATGAATAAATACAGGAATTGTGTCCATATATAATAAAAAAAAAGGTAAAAGAAAAAAAATCACCAAAAGTGAAAAGAAGCGGCAAACATCTAGCGAAATATAGCCTTTTCTAGAGTAGATCCAACAATGACGTTTTTTCCTTCATTTTGACGATTCTGCAATGATTGGGTTAACTAATGAATAATTAACCTGAATTGCTATTTAATCATGCCAATACTGTATGATAAAAGTGAGAATAAAGAGAATTTGGAAACAGGATGATTATTATATTATTATATTATCATTAGTATTATCATTATTATATTATTATCATTAGTTATCATTATTATTATATATGTATTAATATTATTATTATTATTATATTATTATTATTAGTTATATTATTATTATGATTATATTACTTTAAATATTTAGTATTATTGCCAAAAAAATATTATAACTGTAAGTAATAACAATAATAAATAATAAAAGATAAATTATAATAATACGAATTGTTATAATATGGTATTAATATCATATTGTTATTAATTATCAATTATTTTTTTTACTGTAGTATAATTGTAAAAATAATGATGATAACAGTAATAATACAGTAATAACGATATTAATTAAAATAATGGATATAAATAATGATTTAAATCAACGTTTTATGTATTAATATACCCATTACTATTGTTATAGTAGTTGTTATTAGTATAGATGTAAAAATATATATATAACTGCAATACTAATGCAATAATAATGATAATTTATGCAATAATGATGAAATATTGCAATAATGATGATAAGATGATGATAATGATGATAATGATGATAATGATGATGATAACCGATACTAATGATGATACTCATGATAATAAATGATGATCATAACAGGAATTGTGTCCTATATAATAAAAAAAAAGGTTAAAAGAAAAAAAATCCCAAAAGGCCGAAAAGCGGCAAAATCTAGCGAAATATAGCCTTTGAGAGTAGACTCCAAAATGACCCGTTTTTACATTCACTTGATGATTCTGGCACTTATTAGGTAATAATGATAATAAGTACCTGAATTCTATTAATCATGACAATAATGAGAGAAAAGTGGAGAATAAAGGAGAATTGGATAACATCTGATGGATTATAATATTTATTACATTAGTCATTATTAGTAGCATTAGTATCATAGTATCATTATTATCCATTATTATTATTACTTATTATTATTATTATTATTAGTATTAGGATTATTATTAGTATTATTATTATTATTATTATGTACTTTAATTAGTGTATTATTGCCAAAAAATTATTATAACTGTAATAAATACCAATAATAAAATTAAATAAGTATAATCTAATAATACGAATTTTATTAATATTGTTATTAATATCATATTGTTTTATGATCATTATAGTTTGTTTTTACTGGTTAGTATAATTGTAAAAATAATTATTATAACTAGAATAATTACAGTAAATAAACTATATTAAATTAAAATAATGAATATAAATAATGATTGCTAAAAACGTTATAGGGTTATTATTATGCCTATTACTATATTATTGCTAGTTGGATAGATAGATCGTAAAAAATATATGTATAACTGACAATAAATGCAATAATAAATGATAATTATTTGCAAATAATGATGATAAGAATGGCAATAATGATGATTAATGATGATGATATGAGATTAATGATGATAATGATTATGCGATAACAATAATAATGATGGATAATCAGATAATAATGATGATAATAACAGGAATGTGTCCATATATAATAAAAAAAGGTAAAGAAAAAAAATCCCAAAAGTCGAAAAAAGCGGTTAAAATCTAGCGATAATATAGCCTTTTGAGAGTAGAGAGTAGACAAAAAATGCCGTTTTTTCCATTCATTTGAGATTCTGGCAATATTAGGGTAGATAATGATAATAGTACCCTGAATTCTATTTAATCATGACAATAATGATGATAAAAAGTGAGCCTAAAGAGAAATTTGGATAACATTTGATGAGTATTACGATTTATTACTGATATCAGTATGATATCATTATTATCATTATTAATCATTATTATTATCTTAGTATGTATGATTATCTGATTATGATTATTAGTATTAGTAGTCTTATTATTATTATTATTATTATTATCTTATATTGATTATACTTTAATTATTAGTATTATTGGCAAAAAAATATATATAACTGTAATAAAACAAAATAATAATACTTAAGTATAATTTATAAATAATACGAATGTTATTAAATTGTTTATGTAATATCATTATTGTATTATTATCATTATTATTTTTTTTACTGGTAGTTTTAAAAATTAATTGTAAAAATAATATTATAACATAAAATTACAGGAAATAACGATATTAATTAAAATAATGATTATAAATTAATGATATAAAAACGTTATATTGTATATTATGCTATTACTATTATTATTGTAGTTGGTTATTAGTTATAGATGTAAAAAATATATATTATAACTGCAATAATTGCAATAATAATGATATAATATTGCAATAATGATGATAATAATGTAATAAGATGAAATGATGATGATAATGATGATAATGATGATGGATAACGATAATAATGATGATAATCATGAAATAATGATGTAATAACAGGACTTGTGTCCATATATAATAAAAAAGGTAGTAAAGAAAAAAAAATCCCAAAAGTTCCCCCCCCCCCTCAAAGCGGCAAAATCTAGCGAAATATAGCTTGAGAGTAGACTCCAAAATGAGGTTTTTTCCATCATTTGATGATTCTGGCAATTATTAGGGTAACTATGATAATATTACCTGAAATTCTATTAATCATGACCAATAAGATGTAAAACAGGTCGAGAATCAAGAGAATTGGATAACATTTGATGATTATTAATTATATACTATATCATTATTAATTATCATTATTATCATTATATCATTATTCTTATATTATAATTTCTATTATTATTATTATATTATTACTATTAGTATTATTATATTATTATTCTTATTATACCGTTAATGATTAGTATTCTTGCAAAAAACTATATTATAACTGTTATTAATAACAAAATAATAAATAATAAGCATAATTATAATAATACGAAATGTGTATAATATTGTTATTAAATCCGTTATTGTTATTATATCATATTATTTTTTTTACTGGTAGTAGAATTGTAAAAATAACTTATTTATAAACAGTAATAATTACATAATAACGATATTAATTCAAAATAATGATATAAAATAATGATTATAAAAAACGTATCTATTCTTATTATTGCTATTACTATTATATTGTAGTTGTATTAGTATAGCGTAAAAAAATCTATTATAACTGCAAAATATTGCAATAATAATGATTAATTATTGCAATAATGATGATAATAATGCAATAATGATGATAATGATGATTTGAAATGAGATAAGATGATAATGCATGATGATTAACGATAAGAATGATGATAATCATGATAAAGATGATGATTATAACAGGGAATTGGTTCCATATAGAATAAAAAAAAGGTAAAAGAACAAAAAAATCCAAAAGGTCCCCCCCCCCCCCTGCAAAAGCGGCAAAATCTAGGGAAATTATAGCCTAGGAGAGTAGACTCCAAAATGACGTTTTTTCCATTCATTGATGATTCTGGCAATTATTCGGGTAATAATGAGAAAATTACTGAATTCTATGTAATCATGACAATAACGATGATAAAGTGAGAATAAAGAGCATTGGATAACATCTGATGATATAATATTATTACTATTACATTATTATTATTATTATTATCATTATTATCATTATTAGTTCAGATTAGTGATTATTAGGATTAGTATTATCATTATTATTTTATAGATTATTATATTTTTGTTATTTATATATTATCATTATTACCTTATTATTAGTAATTATTGCCAAAAAAATATAATAAACTGTAATCATAACAATAATAAATAATAATAAGTATAATTATAATAATACGAAGTGGTATAATATGTTATTAATATCATTATGTTATTATTATCATTATTTATTTTTGTTTATGGGTAGTATAATGTAAAAATAATTATTATAACAGTAAAATTGCAGTAATACGATATTAATTAAAATAATGATATAAATAATATTATAAAAACGTTCTATTATTCTATATGCATTACTATATTATTGTAGTGATTAAGTATAGAGTAAAAATATATATCATCAACTGCAATAATGCAATTAATAATGATAATTATTGCAATAATGATGATAATAATTGCAATAATGATGATAATATAGATAATGATGATAATGATATAAAGTATAGTATAATGATATGATAACATGATTAATGATGATAATAACAGAATTGTGTCAATATATAATAAAAAAAAGGTAAAAGAAAAAAAAATCCAAAACGTCTAAAAAGCGGCAAAATCTAGCGAAATATAGCTTTTGAGGTAGACTCAAATGACTTTTTCCATCATTTGATGATTCTGGCAATTATTAGGGTAATAATGATAATAATTACTGAATTGTATTAATCATGACAAAATGATGATAAAAGTGAGAATAAAGAGAATTTGGAAACATTTGAGATTATTAATATTATTACTATATCATTTTATCATTCATATTATATTTGGATTATTATATTATATTATATTATGATTATTTATTATGATTATTGATAATATTGAGTATTATTATTATTGATATTTGTGACTTTAATTATTAGTATTATGCCAAAAATATATTATAACTGTAATAATAAAAATTTAATATTATATAAGTTAATTATAATTATATAATTGTTATAATATTATTATATAATATTATGTTATTTTATTATATTATATTTTTGCACTAGTATAATTGTAAAAATAATTATTATAACAGTAATAATTACAGTAATAACGATATTAATTAAATTAATGATATAAATAATGTATATAAAAACGTATTATTGTTATTATTATGTTATTACTATTATTATGTAGTTTTTTAGTATGATGTAAAAATATATTATAACAATAATTGCAATAATATATGATAATTATTGCAATAATTATGATAATTGCAATATGATGATAATGATGATGTAATGTAAATGATATAATGATATGAATAATGATAATAATGATAATATATAATGATGATAATAATGCAAATGTGTCCATATGATATAAAAAGAAATAGAAAAAAAAATCCAAAGTCGAAAATAGAGCCAAAATCTAGGAAATATACCTTTGAGAGTAATCCAAATACTATTATTAATTAATTCGCAAAATATAGGAATAAGGCATAATACTAGCGAAATATAGCTTTGAGGAAGATTCCAAAAGAGTTTTCCATTCATGAGATTCTGGCAAATTATGGATATAATATAAAATTACCTGAATTCTATTATCATGACAATAATTATGATCAAATGTGAAATTAATATTAATTTGGTAATTTGTATTATTATATATTATTATTATATATTATTTTTTATCATTACTTAATTATTATATTATTCAAAAATATTTATTATATAATTATAATAATAATTATATTAGTATTATTAATAATAGAATTGTTATTATATTGTTATTATATTATTATTATTTTATTATTTATATTTTTAATTATATAATTGTAAAATAAAATATATAAAATAATAATTAAGTAAATAACGGAATTGTTAAAATTGATATAATATATTATAAAAACTTATCATTATTATTTTTTTTACTGGTGGATAATTGTTAAAAAATAATTATTATAACAGTAATAATTACAGTAATAACGATATTAATTAAAATAATGATAGAAAATAATGGATTATAAAAACGGATTATTGTGATATTATGTGCTATTAATATGAGATTGAGTTGTTATTAGTATAGATGTAAAAATCTAATTATAACGCAATAATGCAAATAAAATGATAAATTATTGCAATAATGATGATAATCATTGCAATTAAGGATGATAATGATGATGATATGATGATAATGAGATAATGATGATGAGAACGAGAATAATGCATGGGAATCATGATGAATAATGATGATAATAGCTAGGAATGTGTCCTATATAATAAAAAAGGTAAAAGAAAAAAAATCCAAAAGTCGAAAAAGCGGCAAAATCTAGCGAAAATAGCCTTGCGAGTAGACTCCAAAAGGACGTTTTATTCATTTGAGGATTCTGGCCAATATTTAGGGTAATAATGATAATAATACCTGAATTCTATTAATCATGACAAAATGATGATTAAAAGTGAGAAATAAAGAGAATGTGGCATACATTTGAGGATTATTAATAGGAGTAATATTATCATTTATTATTATCAGTATATCATTATTATCATATTATTATCATTATTATTATTATTATTATAGGATTATTCATTATAGATTATTATTATATATTATATTATATTATTATTATTATTATACTTTTAATTAGTGTATTATTGCCAAAAAATATATCCCTAACGTAATTAATAACCAATAATAATAATAATAAGTTAATTATAATAATTAGAAATGTTATAATACTTGTTATTTTAATATCAGCTATTGTAGTATATCAATATTATTTTTTTTTACTTGCGTAGTATAATTGTAAAAATAATTATTATAACAGTAAAAAGTACAGTAATAACGATATTAATTAAAATCATGATATCAATAATGATTTAAAAAACTTTATATGTTATTATTATGGCTATTACTATTATCATGTAGTTGTTATGTATAGATGTAAACAATAATATTATAACTGCAATAATTGCAATTAATAATGATAAGTATGCAATAATGATGATAATAATTGCAAGAATGATAAATGGATGATGATAATGATGATAATGATGATATAATGATGATGATAACGAAATAATGATGAATCATGATAATAATGATGTAATAACAGGAATTGTGTCATATATAATAAAAAAAATTGACAAAGAAAAAAATCCAAAAAGTCGGGAAAAAGCGGCAAAATCTAGCGAAAATGAGCCTTTGAGAGTAGACTCCAAAATGACAGTTTTTTCAATTCATGTGAGATTCTGTGCAAGTTATTAGGGTTAAATATGATTAATAATTACCTGAATTCTATTAATCATGACAAATAATGATGATAAAAGTGAGAATTAAAGAGAATATTGGCTAACATTTGATGATTATCAATATTATTACTATTATCATTATTATATCAGTAGTTTATCATTGTTATCATTCTTATATCATATATTGTATTTATTATTATATTATATGATTATGAGTATTAGATATATTATTATTATTTTATTATTACTTTATTATTGAGTGATTATTGCCAAAAAATATATTATAACGTAAAATAATAAGAGAGAATAATAATATAATAAGTATAATTATAATAATACGAATGTTATAATATTGTTATTATATCATTATGTTATATTATCATTATTATTTTTTTTACTGGTAGTATAATTGTAAAAATAATTATTATAACAGTAATAATTACGTAATAACGATATTAATTAAAAGAATGATATAAAAATGATTATAAAAACGTTATTATTGTTATTATTATTGCTAGTACTATTGTATTATTGTAGTGTTATTAAGTAAGATGTAAAAATATATATTATAAAACTGCAAAATTGCCAATAATAATGATAATTATTTGCAATAATGATGATAATAATTGCAATAATGTGATAATGATGATGATAATGATGGATAAATGATTGATGATAACGATAATAATGATGATAATCCTGATAATAATGATGATAATAACAGGAATTGTGTCCCTATATATAAAAAAAAAAGGTAAAAGAAAAAAATCCCAAAAGTCGAAAAAGCGGCAAAATCTGCGAAAATAGCCTTTTGAGAGTAGACTCTAAAATGAGTTTTTTTCCATTCATTGATGATTCGGCAATATAGGGTAATCATGATAATATTAAGAATTCTATTAATCATGACATAATGATGAAAAAGTGAGAAATAAGAGAATTTGGATAACATTGATGATTATCAATATATTTACTATTATCATGATTATTATCATTTTATAATTATTTATATTATTATTATATTCTTATTATTTTATTATTATATTATTAATATCATTAGTTATTATTATTATTATTATTATATTATTATTAATTATTAATAGTAGTATTATTGCCCAAAAAAATATCATTACTAACTGTAATCAAACAAGTAATAATAATAATAAGTATAATTATAATAATACGAATTGTTTATAATATTGATATTAATATCATTTTGGTATTATATCATATTATTTTTTTCTGGTAGTAGAATTTAAAAATAATTATTATTAACCAGTAATATGACAGTAAAACGATATAATTAAACTAATGATATAAATATGATTCTAAATAACGTTATATTGTTATATCTATTGATATTACTATTATTATTGTAGTTGTTATTAGTATAGATGTAATAAATATAGGATAACTGCAATAATTGCAATAATAATGATAATAGTTGCAATAATGATGATATAATGCAATAATGATGATAATGATGATGATTAATGATGATAATGAGGATAATGATGATATAACGAAATAATGATGATAATATGATAATAATGATGATAATAACAGGAATTGTTTGTCCAGATATAATAAAAAAGGTAAAAGAAAAAAATCCCAAAAAGTTCGAAAAAGCGGCAAAATCTAGCGAAATATAGCCTTTTGAGAGTAGCTCCAAAATGACGTTTCCATTAATTGATGATTTGGCAATATTAGGGTAAAAGATAATAATTAACTGGGAATTCATATTAATCATGACAATAATGATGATTAAACGTGAGAATAAAGAGGAAATTGGATAACATTTGATGATTATAATATTATACTATTATCATCTTATTATCATTATTAATCCATTATTATCATTAGTATATCAGTATTATTATGATTATTATTATTATGTATTTGATATATTATATTATTATTATTATTATTATTATTATGATTATTATTATGATTATACTTTACTTATTAGATTATTCCAAAAAATATATAACTGTAATAATAAAAATCAATAATAATAAGTAAGTATAATTATAATAATACGATTGTATAATTGTTATTAACTCATTGATTGTATTTATTATCATTAGTATTTTTTTACTGGTTAGTATAATCGAAAAAATAATTATTATAACAGTAATAAATTACAGTAATAACGACATTAAGTAAACTATGATATAAAATAATGATTATAAAAACTTATTATTGTTATTATTATTGCTATTACTATATTATTGTAGTTGTATTAGTATAGATGTAAAAAAATATATTAACTGCAATAATTGCAATAATAATGTAATTATTGCAAATAATGATGATTAATAATTGAATAATGATGATAATGATGATGATAATGATGATAATGATGATAAGATGTGATAACAGAATAATAAATGAGGATAATCATGATAATATGATGATAATAACAGGAATTGTGTCCATATATAATAAAAAAAGGTAAAAGAAAAAAAATCCCAAAAGTCCCCGAAAAAAGCAGGCAAAGCTAGCGAAATATAGCTTTTGAGAGTAGACTCAAAAATGACGTTTTTTTCCATTCATTTGCTGATTCTGGCAATTATTAGGGTAATAATGATATAATACCTGACTTCTAGACTAATGACAATAATGATGGATAAAAGGTGAGAATAAGAGGAATTGGACAACATTGGGTGATTATAATATTATTTACTATTATCAGTAGTATTAGATTATCATCATTATTATCATGTATTATTCATTATATATTATTATTAATATTATTATTCTAGTATTATATTATTATTCTTATATATATTATAAGTATATTATTATATTATACTTTAAATTCTTAGTTATTATGCCAACAAATATAATATAACTGTAATAATAACAATAATAATAATATAAGTATAATAGGAATAATACGAATTGTTATAATATGTTATTAATATTCATGTTGTATTATTATCATTAATAATTTTTTACTGGTAGTATAATTGTAAAAATAAATTATTATAAAGTAATAATACAGTAATAACGATGTTAATTAAAATAATGATATAACTAATGATTATTCAAAAACGTTATTATTGTCGTATTATGCTATTACTATTATTATTGTAGTGTAGTAGTATAGATGTAAAAAACAATATTATTATAACTCGAATAATGGCAATAAGAATTGATAAGTATTGCAATAAGATGATATAATGCAATAATGATGATATGATGATGATAATGATGATAATGATATAATGATGATGGATAACGAAATAATGATGAATCATGATAATAATGATGATAATAACAGGATTGTGTCCCTATATACATAAAAAAAACAGGTAAAAGAAAAAATCCCACAAAAGTCGAAAAAGAGGCAAAATCTTAGCGAAATATAGCTTTGGAGAGTAGACTCCAAATGACGTTTTTTACATTCATTTGATGATTCTGGCAATATTAGGGGTAATAATGATAATAATTACCTGAATTTATTAATCATGACTCATAATGATGATAAAAAGGAGAATAAAGAGGAATTTGGATAACCATTTGATGATTATTAAATATTTTACTATTATCATTATTATTATCAATTATCATTACATTATCATTAGTATTATCATATTAGGATTATTATTATTATTAGCATATTATTATATATTATTATTATTATTAGATTATTATATTATTATTATTACTTAGACTATTAATACTTTAATATTAGTATTATTGCCAAAAAATATATTATAACTGTAATAATTAACAATAATTAATAATAATAAGTATAATTATAATTAATACGAATTGTTATAATATTGTGATTAATCATTTTGTATATTATCATTATATTTTTTTACTGGTAGTATAATTGTTAAAAATAAGTAGTATCCCAGTAATAATTACAGTAATAACGAATATTAATTAAAATAATGATATAAATAATGATTATAAAAACGTTATATTGTTATTATTATTGCTCTTACTATTATATTGTAGTTGTTCTAGTATAGATGTAAAAATATAATATATAAGCTGCAATAATTGCCAATAAGTAATGATAATTATTGCAATAATGAGGTAATTAATGCAATAATATGATAAGAGATGATAATGATGAGGAATGATGATAATGATGATGATAACGATAATAATGAGTGATAATCATGATAATAATGATGATAAATAACAGGAATTGTGTCCATATATAATAAAACAAAGGTAAAAGAAAAAAAATCCCAAAAAGTCGAAAAAAGCGGCAAAATTCTAGGAAATATAGGCCTTTTGAGATAGACTCCAAAATGACGTCTTTTCCATTCATTTGATGATTCTGGCCAATTATTAGGGGAATAATGATATAATACTGAAAATTCTATTTAATCATTGACAATCCAATTAATGATGATAAAAGTGAGAAATAAGAGAATTGATACATTTGAGGATTATTAATATTTAATTTACTATCTCATTATCATTATCCATTATTATCCTTATTAGCATTATTACTTCATTATTATTTATATATTATTCTATTATTATTATTATTATATTAGATTATTAATTAGCATTATTATTATGTTATTATTATTATTTATTCTTTAAGTAGAGTAGTATTGCCAAAAAATATATTATAAATGTAATAATAAATATATAATAATAATAACGTCTAATATAATAAACGAATTGTTATACTATGTTAGTAATATCATATTGTTATATCATTATTATTTTTTTTATGGTAGTAAATTATAAAAAAATACATTATTATAACAGTAATAAATTACAGTTAATAACGATATTATTAAAATAATGATATAAATAATGATATAAAAACTTAACTGTTATTATTATTGCATATACGATTATTATGTAGTTAGTTGTTATTAGTATAGAGTAAAAATATAGATTATAACTGCAAATAATGCAATAATAATGAAATTATTTGCCAATATATGTGATAATAATTGCAATAATGAGATAATGATGATGATAATGAGATAATGATGATACTTGATGATTGATAACGATAATAATGATGATAATCATGATATATAATGGATAATAACAGGAATTGGCCATATATAATAAAAAAAGGTAAAAGAAAAAAATCCCAAAAGTCGAAAAAAGCGGCAAAATCTAGCGAAATATAGCCTTTGAGGTAGACTCAAAATGACGTTTTTCCATCATTTTGATGATTCTTGGCATTATTAGGGTAATAATGATAATAATTACCTGAATTCTATAATCATGACAATAATGATGATAAAAAGTTGAGAATTAAAGAGAAATTTGTTGATAACATTGATTGATATCAATTTTATTGACATTCATCATTATTTTATCATTATTATCATTATTATCATATTATGATAATTATTATTATTATTAGGATTATTAGTATTATTACTATATTAGTCTTATTATTACTAAATTATTAGTATATGCCAAAAAAATATATTATAACGTAATAATAACAATACTAATAATATAAGTATAATATACAAATAATACGAATTGTTATAATATTTTTATTAATATCATTTTTGTTATTATTATCATTATTATTGTTTTTCCTGGTAGTATAATTGTTAAAAAATAATTATTATAAACAGAATTAATTACAGTATAACGATATTAATTAAAATAATGATATAAATAATGATTATAAAAACGTATTATTGTTATGATTATTGCTATTATTATTAATATAGTTGTTATTAGTATAGATGTAAAAATATATATTACAACTGCAATAATGTGCAATAATAATGATAATA
This sequence comes from Penaeus monodon, assembly GCF_015228065.2. Taxonomy (NCBI): domain Eukaryota; kingdom Metazoa; phylum Arthropoda; class Malacostraca; order Decapoda; family Penaeidae; genus Penaeus; species Penaeus monodon. The sequence continues at coordinate 37,179,940 of NC_051396.1, forward strand.
TTGTCAAATAATGGTGATACATAATGGGGCCACTAATGATGATAATGATGATGATTAATGATGATAATGATGATAATGATGACGATAACGATAATAATGATGATAATCATGATAATAATGATGATTAATAACAGGAATTGTGTCCATATATAATAAAAAAGGTAAAAGGAAAAAAAAAATCCCAAAGCGAAAAAAGCGTGCAAAAATTTAGCGAAATATAGCTTGAGAAGTAGACTCCAAAATGATTTTTTCCATTCATGATGATTATGGCAATTATTAGGCGTAATAATGCTAATAATACCGAATTCTAGTAAAAAAAATCATGACAATAATGATGATAAAAGTGAGATAAGAGAATTCGGGTAACATTGATGATATAATATTATATTTACTATTATCATTATATTATCATATTATCATTATTATCATTAATTATCATTTATTATTAATTAATTATTATTATTATTATTAGTATTATATTATTATTATTATTCTTATTATTATTATTACGTTAATTAGTAGTATATGCCAAAAAATATATTATAACTGTAATAAGTAACAATAATAATAATAATAAGTATAATTATAATAATACGAATTGTTAGAAGTATGGTCTTATAATATAATTATTGTGTTATTTATCATTATTATTTTTTACTGGTAGTATAATTGGAAAAATAATATTATAACAGTTAATAATTACAGTAATAACGAATTTAATTAAATACTGATATAAATAAGATTCTAAAAAAGTTATTATTGTTATATTATTGTTAGACTATATTATGGTAGTGTTAGTAGTATAGAAGTAAAAATATATATTATAACTGCAATAATTGCAATATAATGATAATTATTCATTAATGATGATTAATAATGCAATAAGGATGATAATGATGATTATAATGATGATACATGATGATAATGATGATGATAACGAAAATAATGAGATAATCATTGATAATAAGATGATAAAAACAGAATGTGCCATATAAAATAACAAAGTAAAAGAAAAAAATCCCAAAAGTCGTAAAAGAAGCGGCAAAATCTAGCGAAATATAGCCTTTTGAGACTAGACTCCAAAATGACGTTTTTGCCATCATTTTGAGATTCTGGCAATATTAGGGTAATAATGATAATAATTACCGGAATTCTATTAATCATGACAATAATGATGATAAAAGTTGAGAATAAAGAGGAATTTGATAAATTTGATGATTATCAATATATTACTATATCATACATTATCATTATTACATTGATTATCATTGATATATCCATTATTAGTATTATTATTATTATCATTATTATTATATAGTATTATTCAGTATGATTAATTATTATGATATTTTATTACTTTAATATTAGTAATATTTGCCAAAAAATATATTATAACTGTAATACTAACAATAATTAATAATAATAAGTATTAATTATAATATGCGAATTGTTATAATATGTTATTAAATATCATTTTTGTTAATTATATCATTTATTTTTTTTCCGGTAGAAATAATTGTATAAAAAAATTATTATAACAGTATAATTACAGGTTAATAACGATATAATTAACATAATGATATAAATAAATGATTATAAAACCGTTATTATTGTATTATTATGGATATTACTAGATTATTGTAGGTGTTATTAGTATAGATGTAAAAATATATATTGATAAACTGCCAAAATGCAATAATAAGATAATTATTGCAATACTGATGATAATAATTGCAATAATGATGTAATGATGATGATAATGTATGATAATGATGATAATGATGAGGAGAACGATAATAATGATGATAATCAGATAATAATGAGGATAATAACAGAAATTGTGTCCTAAGATAATAAAAAAACAAGGTAAAAGAAAAAAAATCCCCCAAAAGTCGAAAAAAGCGGCAAAATTAGCGAAAAATAGCATTTTAGAGGGTTTTTTTTTTTTTTTTTTTTTGTTAAAGGGGGGGGGGGTGGGGGGACTCCAAAATGACGTTTTTTCCATTCATTTGATGATTCTGGCAATTAGTTAGGGTAATAATGATAATAATTACCTGAATGCATTAATCATGACAATAAGGATGATAAAAAGTGAGAAAAAGAGAATTTGGATAACATGTGGATGATTAATTAAATTATTACTATTATCATATATTATTCATTATTATTCATTAATTATCATTATTAGAATTATTATCGTTCTTATATTATTATTATATTATTATTCTCTTCTTTATAGTATTATTAGTACTTAATTATTAGTATTATTGCCAAAAAATATATTATAACGGAATAATAACAGAATAATAATAATAATAATATAATTATAATAATACGAATTGTTATTTAATATTGTATTGACATATCATTATTGTTAGTAATTATCATTATATTTTTTTTACTGGTAGATAATTGTAAAAAATAATTATATAAAACCCGTAATAATTACAGTAATAACGATATTAAATTAAATAATGATATGAATAAGATTACAAAAACGTTATTATTGTATTATTATGCTATTACTATTAGTATTGTAGTTGTTATTAGTATAGATGTAAAAATATATATAGAACTGCAATAATTGCAATATAATGATAATTATGTGCAATAATGATGATAATAATTTGCAATAATGATGATAATGAGGATGATAATGATGAAATGAGGATAATGATGGATAATGATGGAATGATGATCTGATAACGATAATAATGATGATAATCATGATAATAATGATGATAATAACAGGAAATTGTGGCCATATAAATAAAAAAAAAGGTAAAAGAAAAAACAATCCCAAAAGTCGAAAAAGCGCAAAATCTAGCGAAATATAGACTTTGAGGAGTTAGACTCCAAAAATGACGTTTTTTCATCATTTGATGATTCTGGCAATTATTAGGGTAATAATGATAATAATTACATGAATTCTATTTAATCCTGACAATATGATGATAAAAGAGAGAATAAGAGAATTTGGAGAACCATTGATATTATCAATATTATTACGATTATCCATATTATTATCATTATTATCATTATATGCAGTAGTATTATCAGGATGATTATTATTATGATATTATGATTAGTATGATATTATATTATTAGTATTATATTATTATATAGTATATATTACTTTAATTATTATTTAGATTGCCAAAAAAATAGTATAAACTGTAATAATAACACATAATAATAATAATAAGTATAATATAATAATACGAATTGTTATAATATGTTATTGATAATCATTTTTTGTTATTATTATCATATTATTTTTTTTACTGGTAGTATAATTGTAAAATAATTATCATAACAGTAAGAATTACAGTAAAACGATATTAATTAAAATAATGATATAAAAATGATATAAAAAGTTATATTGTTATTATTATTGCGATTACTATTATATGTAGTTGTTATTGTTATTATAGATGTAAAAATATATATTATAACGCAATAATTGCAATAATAATGATAATTATGCAATAATGATGATAATAATTGCACAATAATGATGATAAGATGAGATAATGCGGATAATGATGATAAGATGTGATAACGATAATATGATGATAATTCATGATAATAATGGATGATAATAACAGGATTGCTCTGTCAATATATAATAAAAAAAAAGGTTAAAAGGAAAAAAAATCCAAAAGTCGAAAAAGCGGCAAAATTAGCGAAAATATAGCCTTTTGAGAGTAGACTCAAAATGGACTTTTTTTCCATTCATTTGATTATTCTGGCAATATTAGGGAATAATGATAATAATACTGAATTCTATTAATCATGACAATAAATGATGATAAAAGTGACAATAAAGAGAATTTGATAACATTTGATGATTATAATATTATTATTATTATCATTATTCTTATCATTATTATCTTATTATCATTAGTATTATTCATTAGAGTATTATTATATATTATTTTATGATTATTATTATTATTATTATTATTATTATTACTTCATTATTAGTATGATGCCAAAAAAAATATATTATAACTGTAATCATAACAATAAAATAATAATAAGTATAATTATATAATACGAATGTTAGAATATTGTTTAATATCATTATTGGTATTATTATCATTATTATTTTTTTTACTGTAGTTAATTGTAAAGAAAAAATTATTATAACAGGAATAATTACAGTAATACGATATTAATTAAAATAATGATATAATAAGATTAATAAAAAGTTATTATTGTTATTTATTATTGTATTACTATTAATTACTGTAGTTGTTATTAGTTATAGATGTAAAAAATATTATTATAACGCAATAATTGCAATAAATAAAATGATCATTATGGCAACAATGATGATAATAAGTGCAAATAATGATGATATGTGGATGATATGATGATAATGAGTATAATGATGATGATAACGATAATAATGATGTAATCAGATAATAATGATGATAATAACAGGAATTGTGTCCATATATAATCAAAAAAAAAGTAAAGAAAAAAAATCCCAAAAGTCGAAAAAAGCGGCAAATCTAGAAGAAATATAGCCTTTGATGAGTAGACTCAAAATGACGTTTTTCCTTCATTTGATGATTCTGGCAATATTAGGGTAATAATGATATAAATTACCTGATTCTATAATCATGACAATAATTGAGATAAAGTGAGAATAAAGAGAATTGGATAACATTTGAGATTATTAATATTATTTACTATACAGTATTATTATCATTATTATCATGATTATCATTATTATTATCATTATATTCTTATTATTATATTTATTCTTATTATTATTATTATTATTATATTATTATTATTATTATTATTAACTTTAATTATTAGTATATTGCCAAAAATATATTATAACTGCTAGTAATAACAATAAGTAATAATAATAAGTATAAGTATAATAATACGAATTGTTATAATAGTGTTATTAATATCATATTGTTATATATCATTATTATTTTTTACTGGTTAGTATATTGTAAAAATAAATTATATAACAGTAATAATTACAGTAATAACGATATTAATTAAAATAAGATCTAAAAATGATTTTATTAAAACCGTTATATTGTTATTATTTATTGCTATTACTATTATTAGTGTAGTGTTATAGTAATAGATGTAAAATATATATTATAACTGCAATATTGCCATTAATAATGATAATTATTGCAATAATGATGATAAATAATTGCAATAATGATGAAATGATGATGATAATGATGAAATGATGCTAATGATGATGATAACCGATAAAATGATGATAATATGATAATAATGATGATAATAACAGGAATTGTGTCCATATATAATAACAAAAAGGTAAAAAGAAAAAACAATCCCAAAAAGTCGAAAAAGCGGCAAAAATCTAGCGAAATATAGCCTTTGAGAGTAGACTCACAAAATGACGGTTTCATTCATTGATGATTTGGCAACAATTATTAGGGTAAATGATAATAATTACCTGAATTCTATTAATCATGGACAAATAATGATGATAAAAGTGAGAATAAAGAGAATTTGGATAACATTGATGATTATAATTATTACTATTATCATTATTATTATCTTATTATCAGTTATATTTATTACATTATTATTATATTATTATTATTATTATTATTATTATTATATTATTATTATTATTATTATATTATTTTATTATATTATTAATATTAGTATTATTGCAAAAAATATATATAACTGTAATAATAACAATAATGAATAATAAAGTATAATATAATAATACGAATTGTTAAATAGTTTTAATACATATTGTTATATATCATTATTATTTTTTACTGGTAGTATAATTTTAAAAATAATTATTATAACAGTAATAATTACAGTAATAACATATTAATTAAATAAGATATAATAATGATATAAAAACGTTATATGTTATTATTATTGCTTACTATTATTATTGTAGTTGTTATTAGTATAGATTGTAAAAATTAATTATAACTGCAATAATGCAAATAATGATAATTATGCAATAATGATGATAATGATGCAATAATGAATAATGATGATGATGATAATGATGATAATGATGATAATGATGATTATAGCGATAATAAATGATAATCAATATAATAATGATCATAATAACAGGAATTGTGTCATTATATAATAATAAAATGGTAAAAGAAAAAAATTCACCAAAGTCGAAAAAGCGGCAAAATCTAGCGAAATATAGCCTTTTGAGAGTAGACTCCAAAATGACGTTTTTTCCATCATTTGATGATTCTGGCAATTATAGGGTAATAATGATAATAATACCTGAATTCTATTATCATGACAATAATGATGATAAAAGTGAGAATAAAGAGAATTTGGATAACATTGATGATATTAAATTATTACTATTATCATTATTATTATCATTATTATCATTATATCATATTATTATCATATTATATTATATTATTATATATTATATATTTATTATTATTATTATTATTATATTATTTATTATATTATTATTAATTATTATATCCAAAAAAATTATTATAAAACTGTAAAAAATAATAATATAATAATAATAGATAATTATATAATACATTTTAATATTGTTATTATATCATTATTTTTTTACGGGTTTTTATTACTGTAAAATAATTTAAAAATAATTACTATAACAGTAAAAAATTTA